>NW_020449418.1:9587500-9601055 GCF_003343035.1 Apteryx rowi | reverse complement strand
GGCGGGGCACGCACACGCACCCCGCCCGGTGCACAGCCCCCCCGATGCACACCCCCTCCGCGCGGACACGCGCGGCCCTTCCGCGGGGGGAGGCCGGAGGCGGGGAGCTCCCGCCGCGGCCCCGCGGTAACTCGCTGTGTGCGGGGGGAGCCCGGGGGAGCCCCCGGGTCTGGCACCCAAGGGAAGGGGGCAGCATCGCGCCGCGCAACGGCGGGCGGCTCCCCGCGGCAAGGGGAAGAGGAAGGTAACGGCGACCTTGACGTCGTCCGAGTCTGAGGGTGGTTTAAATGACGGTGGATCTGCACAGAGAGCAAGTCGGTTTTACCGAGGTCTGGAGAATACGAGATCATGAGTTAAAGGCTCTACTTCGGGTGTGAATTTTGTGCTTTCCTCTCTTTCTCCAGAGCACACTAAAAAATAATCAGTGACAAGGATTTTTCTTAACTATATCGCCCGTTGCTGATAAGAGCGTATGTGTAGCACTGAGGGCTGTGGGCTCTTTAAAATTGGAAATGTGTAGTTTGGCATTATAGGCACGGTAATCATTTCTCCCTAATGAACAAGCAAGCTAATGATACTTTTTTTTTAATTACTATTTCCATTGTCTCCAATGTCATAGGTATTTCTAGAAATCAGAAATTCCATTTCCAAATATTTAAAGTTCATTTTCATGTTGAAGAAACGGGGGGGGGGGGAATTGTTCATTCCTTTTTTTTTTTCCTACACTGCATTTCTTTTGACATGTGACAAAAAGCAAAATCTTCCACTCTGCTAATTTCCGCCTGTGCTGCTACAACAGTGCTAAATCCAGGTGAAACATCTAAGCCCTTCTCCGCTGCCATGCCCCGACATCCTACAGCACAGAAGCAAGTACTGGGAGGGGGTGTCACAAGCCGGCTCCTCTGCCCTACTTTTGTCACTTGGTGCTTGCACAAAGCATTGTGAGCTTGTGAGATGTCTGGCGGCAGGCTCAGGCTATGCCTGTCCCCTCGGCCTCGCTGCCGAGGCGGCATCAGGCCTGTGCTGCTCCTGCGCTCTCTTCCGTGTCCCCGTTTCACAGCTTGTCCGAAACCTTTCTCTCCCTGTGAACTGGTCTCCAAATGGCATAGCTGCAAGGGGAGCATGAGCAGAAGCTGGGGTTTGTGCTTGTGCTTGAAAAGCAGCCCCTACCTGTCCAAACTGCCTCTTGCAGACTGACACTTAGCCTGTGGCATCTGCAGCGATCAGGCAGGCAAATAGGTGACAAAAGCTACCTTTGAAAGAGCTGTTTTGCTGCTGACTATTCTAAATGCTGGCTGGCTGCAAACACTTCACTTTGCCTTGCATTCCTCTTTCTGTTTATTGTGGCTGTGTGTTTGCTCTGCCTTCAGAGGGGGCATAAGGCCAGGACATGATCTAAACCAGGGAAAAGTAGCACTTGCCAGGAACGATGTGGAAAGAAATAATAGTGCACTGGATAAAATATTCACCGGGAGGCAGGCAGGTGGTGATGGTGAGATTCCTTTGATTAAACATCTGTGGGTGATGCGGAAGATTTACCCCAGGCTCCYTCCATCACGGGAAAGAAGCAGGCACTTTTAGGGCACAAATCATCTGAACTGTTTCAGAATGATCTTTTGAGTGAGATGAAGCATACTCTTCTGACTGGTTTCCATTGACTATATGGGAGGTTAGGGCAAAAGGTAAGACCTGCATATCTATGCAAACACATTTATTCAGATAAGTAAATCCTTAGGTGTTCAGATACATCAGGAGAGAGCTGGCTTGTGCAGTGGAGTCCTAGTGGAGGATCTGATCCAACAACGTTCCAGCCTACCAGGTCTCTTCCCACTAAGTGGGAATTTGGGCCTCCTGTCATGCTAAATATGTATTTAMATGACCTGCAGGATTGAGGTGAGAGTCCTCCATTCCCTTCCCTGGTCTTCCCACATCAAGTACAAGTTTCTTTTGTTGCTTCCAAGGCAGTCTACAGGTTTGCTCCTCCCTATGGGGGAACTGTACCTATTTCATTGTGCTCCGATCTGTTCCTTCCCTGCTCATCAGGAGTCTTCTCAGAAGCGAGGGGCACCTGTTGCTTTTACTGCGATTCTAAGACCTACCGACCTCTGAGGGTAAGTCACAGGGTTCCTCTGCACTTAAGCACTTCAGCGTATTCAAGTCTTTTCTGTGAAGTGTTCCTGCCATCTGTAAAACATGTTAAATCCTTGTTTAAGCTCAGAAGAGGAAAAGGACTCATCTAGCAAATAAAACTGTGGGTTAGCACTTTTATTTGCAATGCAATTGTGAAGAGTGGAGTTGTGCAGAACCAGACCATCAAGTGTGAAATGAACTTCCTAATTACAGTGCTGCAAGGCCATCAGAGCCCCTGCACAATTAGAGAGGAAAGGGATCCAGCAGTGTACAAACCTCTTGCATTTACTCTAATGTTCTCATCTTTATTCTGTGGCCGTGAAAACTGAACCTATTATAGTTCCTCTTACCTGTCACATATGAGGCTAGAACTAGCATAAATTGCAATGAGGCATTGGATAGCACAGTAATGATAAATCAGACGTACTGTAGCAAAAGCACTTCATGTGTATAGAGACACACGGCATAGCTGCCCGAATGAGGGTCAAGCCACAAGAGATGGTTTAGAAGGAATGCACCTTCTGGGCTCCTTGTTCTTCTGTGAGAGTTTTGTAGCCCACAAGAGTTACTCAGACCCTGACTAAACAGTCCATCCTCTCCCCTCCTCTCCTATAGTTCTAATCCAGGAGTAAATTATCTGCCTACCTGGGATCTGAGCAAATTAAAAGATGTAAAACACATAATTAGGAACTGGGATGTCACTGGGAGAAGCAAGTGTTTTCCAATTCCAAAATGCATTCTGCAGTTTTGTTTCTGGATGAATAAAGTGTGAATTTGACACGTGAAAAAGCAACTGAGCATAAATGTGTATCAATGAATGCTCTGTGGATGCCTCAGGACATTCCAGTTTTTTGATTTGTTGTTCTTTGCAGATGGGGGATAAATGACTGTTAAATAAAGCCTAAGGAAGTTGCCCAGCCACTCCAGTGAGGCTTCATGGTTGCCACGCTGCTGTAGCAGTAGACATATTGCAGCTCCAGACTTTTGGGGAACCACTTTGTGTTGAGACTTAGAGAACAGTTTTATATAAGCTTCTTTCAGTGGCACTGGTGGCTTAAAGGGTCTTTTCTCTCCCTTCTACACCAGCAGGAAACCAGACTAGCTGAGCTACTTTGGTTTCTTTTTTGTTGGATTGTTTGTCAGCTGGATCAAGCATCTGATCCAGCTTACCACATCACCGCTCAAATACTTGTGCTGGCATAACCGAGGGCAGCATGAGGCTAGCATGAGCAAAAAAGGTAGGGACACATGGCAGGGCCTTCTTAAACTGTACAGCCACTGTGGTTGTGGCTCTCTGACAATCCAAACAAATTTTAGGAGGGGCTGCCCCAGTCGTGCTTCGTGGTGCTCATCTGTGATGAGTCAGTTTGGGCAACTGAACTGGTCAAAAACTACTCCCTTTTCTTGCCAAGTTCAGTTGAGCTCCTTGGGGATTCCCGTGCAAAGGGAACGGGAGTGAGGGGAGCTGAGAGAGACAGTGAACCAACTCCTTCAGCAACAGCTAACTGGGGGGGGGGGGGGTGGTTTAGCTGTAATGGGAAACTGTTCCTAGAACACCTAACCATGGCCGTCGAGCTTTCTTACTGTGAGGTCTCAAAATGCTTTGTTAAGAATTGGCCAGCCTCATTTACAGCCTCAGAGAAGAGACTGAACAGAAATTTAAGCTGAAACTTTCACAAGAATTGCATAAAACTGCACATCAGATCAGTGAACTTGTTTGAAAATCAGTTGAAGAGATCTGCAAGGGGAGTTCACCATATCTGTGCTGGGAATCGCACAATCCAAGGCAATATTGAGGCCAGTGCACAGAACTGTACTGGCCCCCTGAGAGGCCCATGTCTGACAAAGCACATAAGCAAATGCAGACTGCAGATGTACACGCAATTCCATGTCTGTGTTTTAGCTGCTATGGCAGAGTTAGCAGACCTACCGTGGTTAACTCTCCCATGCCAGTATCTTCGTTGAATCTGTTGGCATCTGGCTAGATAGGTGTTGCTCCATGGAAATATAGTTTCTTATTGCCGAAAGACTTAGGGTGCCAGCTTTTTTCTTGAGAGAAACCTCTTCTTTTTGTAAGGTTGCTAACCTCAGCTATTGGAATTTCTCTACCCGGACGGGGGAGGCCTGAGGTGCACAAGGCAGGGGGAGTTGCTGACAGACGGCTTGTTGCTGTTTTGATTCACTGCACAGCGTCTTCGTCTAGGAATCAGAACTGTTAGGTTTTGTGCCTGATTGGCACTGTGACCTTATGCAAACTCTTTCTGCTCTCTGCTTTCTGCTTTATTTCACCCATCCACAAACTGGAAGAGTATAATAATCCCTGCCTACCTCCCTACAAATGACTGAAAATATAACATGCTGCCCATATAACATGCTACCCGTATAACATGCTACCCATAAGAACCTCTGTGAATGCAGAATAAATCTCTGTTGTTATAGAATGAGACATTTTCTTTTTATTGTTATGTGAGTCATTGGAGAAGCTTGCCTTAGATCTATCAGAGCATTTGAGACATGCAGGTTCATAGCTGCTGGACAGGAGGCACTAATGCCAAGTGATTCATCGCTCCCCTCAGGGACAAGAAGAGGTTTATGCATCTGACTGGAAATCATATTTTATATGCAGATAGAATATTTTGCTGTGGAGAATCCTGAAGCAGCTTATAAACACTGACTCTAGCGCATGAAAGCCAGCAGCTGTACTGAGACCTGCAGGAGCAGCTGGCTATTACATACCTGTCACCTACTCAGGAAAGGACTTAGAAGAATGGGCATGAAAGCCCGATGGAAATGAGCTTTTGAAAGGCTGAGAAAATCCATGTGGAATAACGAGTGAAGGGGGAGAAAAAAAGAGAGAGAAAAGGCAGTATGGAGAAATTCTTCCTTTTTGTATTGCTGAATTGAATGCCTGGATGGTGCATGACATACAGCACACCTGATGGATCCTGCTGTTTTTCTGTCCTTGGGCCACCTAGCTGGGATATGTGACATACTCAGTACACTGTGTGCTTGAATCTAGAGAGGCTGTGAGTCTACTACAGCCCCCAATTACAAGGCTGGTTCTTTAGCTCAGATTGCAAAGCGTTATGTTCTCAGCCTTGGAAATCAGTGAATCAATATACAGTGTTGGCAACCATTTAAGCAAAGGTTTGCCTGAGATTCAGGTTGCTTTTGGTGGGGAATTGAATTTCTTTGCTTAAAAGATAGTATGTTATTGTCATGGTTACAGGGCTAGCTGCACTTCTGGCCTCTTCCCCATCTGTCTGAGTACTCTTCCTTTACTGACGGCAGAATTTCCATGAATCTTCTGCTCCTCCTTAGACTGGCCCTTGAATTTAATAGTCTCTGTCAACAGAGTCCCTTACCCTGCAGGTCTGACAGGACATGTCTGCAACAGCCTCCCCCTTTCTCAAACATGCCAGCAAGTGCCTGTGTCTCAGTCTGGTTCTCCAAACAGTCACTCTCTTTCATGATTTTTTTAAAACTGTTATAGCCTTTTAATTTTTCTGTTTTCAAGCAGAACCAGCTGGACAAAATCACTGTTTGAATATTTTGGTTCCTCCTCCTCCACGGACAAGGAGTAAAGCTAACAGGCCTGTCATTGTCCCTCAGCAGCCCTCAAGTGTTTGCTCAGAGGTGGGTTAYTTCAAGCCAGTCTTTTCTCTTTGCTTTTCCTTCCTGCTCTGTTGAATATAATGGTTTAGCACAAGGAGTGCATATCTCCAACAGTAGCTCAGTATTTGTAAATTACTGGAGAGCAGCTTGGCATTGTCTGCTCCACCGAGGGTATGACTGTTCCGGTCAGGCTCTCCAAGTTCATAGTACAGTTCTTGAACAGCATGATTTATATCAGGGATGCATTCGATTTCCTAGCAAAAGCGTGCCAGACAGCTACTGCTGTCACCACATCAGTGTATCTGATGCCACTGGTGATTACACAAAATATAACTTTCAGAAACATCACTTTGGTGATCTGTTTCCAGTCTCTGGTGTTAAAGCAAACAGTTTAAAATAATACTTTGCACTAGTACTGTAAATGCAGAATAAATCCAAAGAAGATGGGCGTGTTACCTATGGGTATGACAATAGAACAGATAAAATGGTTAGCTCTTTAGGACGTATTATGCTAGGAAAATGTTGACAGCGTTCTTTCATTGTATTTTTAAAGTCTGATGAGCAGGATCCCAACAGGCTGAAGACATGTCTTCAAAAGTCTGTGACCCAGCCCTGAACAATACCTGAAAAATATCCTTCCCTGCTGCCTCTTAGAAAGCATTGAAAAATCATCTCCCTTTTTGGCTTGGCTTCCTGTTGAAAAGCTGATGCCAAGCACTGCTGCTGCTGTCATTACAGAGTCCTGGGGTGCTGGCCCTCCCTAGCCTTGAAAGGTATGTTCATGCACCAAGTCCCGTAAAGCATGCATTTCTTACATGTTTCTCATGAAGCAAGCACAAATCAGGTGAAAATTATCCCCCAATCCTGTACAGAACCATAAATGGGAAAACCAAGGGAGAGAGGAGGACAGAGAAATTCATCACATTTGAGAATAATACCTTTCTTTAACAGATTCAGGATCTGAGCCAGCCTCTACAGAAATCAATTGAAAAAACACCCGCTAGCTTCTTTGAGCGGTGGATAAGGCTTTTAATAATGAACTTTGCTTATCAGTTGTCCAAAATGCTGCAGTCTGCACTCGTGAGTTGCTGCCGGATTGATGGCTCACATGCAGGCATCCCCACCCATGTGGAGAGGAGGCGTCAGCCTGTAAAACCCGTGCTGCTCCTCTGCATTAACTCCCTCCTCTTCCTCCCCTCCCCGCACCTGCCTGCCTCCCCCGAGGGGCTGCGGCAATGCCYCCCTCGCTTGCCCCCTTGGCTCGGGGTGGACATGTCGCTCCAGCGCAGCAGCCCTGTGTCACCCCAACTTCATTTGCCACCTCTTGTCAATCACCGCAGCCCCCGCAGCGGGGATTCCTTTGAGGTACAAGGAGAAGGGCTGGAAAAAGTGTTTTAATTTCTGCCAGCAGTTCTAGTTTGGCGAGGATGCTTCCAGCTTTTATAAACCAGATAATCAAAGCCTTTGTTTAAACCCTGCCAGCAGGAGAAAGGTCATGCCGCTGTACAGAAAGCATACCGGAGCCTTGTGCAGCTGCCCCAAATCTTGCTTTTCTCAGCTGCAAAATCTTGGCACTCGGATCGTCTCCCTCCAGCCCAATGCAGGAGGGCAACTGAGGCTGGGAAGAGCGAGAAATGTTTCCAAAAGGTGATTTTATTTTCCAATAAGCCAGAGAGGTTTAATATACATATGAGTGATCTGGGGCCTTCAGAATGACTACTTCTCACTCTTCTTAGAGATGCTTATCCGAGGCACCTGTGTGCACCCAAGGCACCTGGCAGATAAGATCTTTGCAATTCATTTGCACAACTCTGCCTTTTGCAAAGAAAAAGAAAGTGTTAACGAGTTGACAAGCACTCTCTTCCTTCCAGAAAGCAGTGCGGCTCTCCGCAATGAGATGTTGCTGCAGGGAGGAGAGTAGGGTGGTGTCAGAAGACCTTGAAGAATGCTTTGTTCAATCCAGTTACAAAGGCGCCTGCTTCAGTAATGTACCAAATCCTAGCTGGCCAAACAAGCAATGGATTAAGTAGAAACGTGAATTCCTAATGATGCAGGGCAATGTGCTGTTACTGGGTTTTGAAATTACCGCACATGTGATGAGAGTCCTTGAGGTGGATAGAAATAACACTTAAACAAGAAGGCTCAAAGCAAAAAAGAATATTTCCTAGGTATGTGGTTTCTGTATCATTATGGTTCCAGATTATGACCTGATGACTTCAAATGAAATTGCAACAGTGTTTTTACTCACTGACACTGCAATTTGCAACCAGATTCTCAAACTATGCAAATTTGCCCAATCTCAGTTCAGACCGAACCCAAGAAAATGCTTAGGAAAGAAAGAACTAAGACCAGATTTTGAAAATAACTCAGACTAGCAAGTGAATACTTTCATTCATGCCTTGCTCTTTTGCATTTAGTGAATTTGTTCCACATTAATGTAGAAACAGCTGCATCAGCACAAGTACTGAGGGTGGAACCTTATTAATATTTATGTCTGTAGAGCCGTGCACACAGGAATAAAAATGCCTTTCTTTCATTGGTTAGGGCACCGCAGCATCGATGCGGTGTCTTGCCATGTTTGATGTCCATGCAACGAAATTTATTAGAGCAAGGATCGATTTCTCATCAGCACTCTTACAGGCTCRCAGGAAAACTCTGCCCTTCACCTCCTACCTGCTCTTTGCTTCTAATTGTTCAATAATTTCCTAATTAGGGAAGCCATTTTTCTTCTCTCTTGCACATTTCTGTAGTTTATAGTGTCATTTATTAAACATGGTCTGAGCCAGTGTTAGAAGCTTGTACTATCATTTGTTTATATAAGGGTGTATCTGTAAGCCTTCATAAATGAGATGAAGCAAGAAATAACACTGGTATGACGGATCCAGCATGCGCTGGAGGATACTGAGTTCATGGAGCTAAGCACACGAGAGATGCCGCATGGGCTTGGTATGACCCTCAGAGCCTCCCTTGTGACTTCTTAGTGCTGTAATTTTTTGGGGGAAGGTGACACACTGAGAGCCCTTAATCTGAGGCTGGGGGATCTCCTTTCTGTGAGTGCTGAGTGGGGTTCTGTCAAAAGCCTTGCTTAGGCTTTTGTTTTGCTAGGGCAATTCTGATTTTATCTAACAATAAACAACTGGTGAGCAGACAGGTACAGCTAGTGTCATCAGCACGATTAAAACATTCATCAGTATATATATTTTTAATGAATAGAAATAATGGCTTGTAACATCAGTAATAGAAAGAAATAACCCCATGAACTGTTAAAAAGCCAGCTACAGGGAGAAAGTGTGCAGGCCCCAGAATGGCTGCACCTGCAGCATCATTTGGGAACACGCCGAAGGTCAAGCATCCCAGCTTTGCACRACACAAAGGCCAGGGTGGCCTGGAGAGGTGGCGCTCCAGAGGGATGCTGTCACTGCCCTTCTCCCTCTCCGGGGTGCCAGCGGGGCTGGGGGCAGCTAACACGCAGGTGCCCCTGGCTTACAGCCCTCACCCGTGTCACCAAAGCTGTGGCAGCAGCGGGGTGCCCACCCCAAGAAGTGCCCGCTTCCCCTGGGGTGCCGCCTGGCCAGAAGAGCTCTGGCGGGCCCAGAGACCCCTGTTGTGCCGCCCGTCAGTGCCCTCGCTGCGTCACTCGACCTGGCCCCCTTTTCTGTGCTCCCAGAGCCTCTGCAAGTGCAATATGCTCAGCTCAGCAATTATTTATTGGCTAAGATGCTCCGGAGATTGCTAGGTTTTAATGAGCCCCCAGGTTAATATCAGTGCACTGACTGCCCTAGAGAGTTCGCAGGGCAGGCAGGCTTGGGCCAGGGCAGGGGCATTGGCCTTTGCTGCTCCCACAAACATATCCTTGATGTTGATGAGCTGCAGTTTTCTGCCACCTCCCTGATTTCTTCCTTTAGGATTTTATAGCTTTCCAGCTTGGTGTTGATCCTCACATGTCCTTGAGCTACTTATGATCCTGTCTCAAAAAATCCTATCTCTGTCTGCAGTTTTACCTTCCTTATCTTGCATGGCTCTGCTCTACTGATTTTCTCATAGCTTAGCAATTTTCTCAGGAGTCCGGGCCAAGGCTATGGGCCATACTAGATCCAGGCCTTTTGTAGGGGGGAAGGTTACAGAGAGGGTGAGGTTTAGTACAGGGCCATGGCTGCTGCCAGCTTGGTCCAGCTTCTCTCCGTTACCCACCAGCTTGCACAAGTTGGTCCAGCTACTGGCATAGCTTCCAAGCAACCAATATGCAAAAACATAAAGGTAGGTGGAAAAGGAAAAGCCTAATAAAAATTATGTTTGCATAGATACAGAACATTCCCTTTGCATGGGCCCTACCTGGAATTCCTCCCATATGTATCCACTGGCCTCCCAGCCTGCCCCTCCCTGGCACATGTCTGAGTTAAAAGGATGCATGCTGGAGCAAAAAGGAGGAGCAAAATATTTGTCTGCCCTACATGACCTAATGAGCTGCCCTAGACCCAGGTCGTCTTCTGTCTAGCCCGGTCTGTAATGCAGGACCTGAACCTGCAACAGTCTGAACTTTTCCTTGTTTTCATGGATTGCAGCATCAAGTCCCTAAATATACACAAAACATAGGCACCAGTCTTGGGGAATTGGGTGTAGCTTCAAGGTGTTTATGTCATTTTTATCCTCCTGAGAGGAGGACCCCCCAGACAAGGTTGGGAAGCATGGAATGGGGTACCAAGCCATGGGATGGGTACATGTTTTCCCAAAGGAAGAACAAGTTTCTCTTTAGGTAAAACATTCTAATGCCCCACAAACTGTGCCTCAGTACATCACACAGATGCACATATTATTTACTTGTTATAAAGTATGATGACTGAGTCCTTCCCTTGGGCTTTTGTTACCTGGCTTTTGCAGTGCTCCATATCCTGCAAGGGAGTCAGGCCTTTGGTCAGTGACTGCTTCAGCAGATGAAGAGAGAGGCTCTGAAGGTGATCACACCCAACCTTTTAACTGGGAGGATGGGAACCATGAAAGCGAAGGGGGAGATGATACATGGGATAAAAGTGGGTTGATCCTCTGAGCTTCGTTAAGCAAACTCTTGACTGAAGTCGTGCTATTCCTTCTCTCCTATGTCCAGTGAGGGCAGCTGTATAATAACCCCGTAACCGGCTATTTCGCCTGTGCTGCAGCAGTTTCCACACTCACGTATCTGCAGTGCTTTTACACCATGGGAAATTAAGCAGAGGAGCGAAAACGTTGCCGGGTTTTTTGTTCCTTTCTTTTTTGTGCAGCTCGTTTCTGACACGGGGCTGGTTGCCTAGGAAACTGCTGAAGGTGGCATTCAGCCAGCCTGAGCGTCAGAGCTGGGGGCCGAGTTTGAATTGATAGACATATGGATGTGAGACAAATGCAGAGAGGAAAAGATAGGCACCAGAAAATAACAGCTGAACAATCCATTTCCTACCAAATATTTTGAAATAAGCTACACTGAACCTTTGGAAAATGCTCCATTTCAAATGCTTGCTTAATTTAAACATTGTCTGAAGTCTCCTAAAGTTACCTGAATGGCTTCTGTTCATGTCTAGGGGATCCAATTTGAGCTCCATAAAAAAGTAGACCTGAATTATCCCCACACCCCCACATCCAATAATGCAAACTTTATTTATTTGGGGAATAAATATTTGGTGTGGGAAGTTTTTTCCTTCCAGGCTCAACAAATTCTATACAAGAGATATACTTGAATTCCCCTCCTCCTTCAAAAATGTGAATTATTTTGGTTTAAGAATAAATACTTGGGTGGGGTGGGTTTCTTTCTTTTGATGTAAATAATCTGTTTTCCTTGAACTGGATTTAAAAATGGCTTCCTTTGAAGCCTCAAGCTGTTAGGAATGAGCTTGATGTAGGTATGGAGGATACGTAATATCAGCTATCACCTTGCACACTGAAATGTCAGTAATTCTTCTAGTAAATAACTAATATGCAGTGTATGATACTCAGAACATTTGGAAATAATAGTAGCGAGCATTCACCATACCTGTATTTTGCACCAGTTCTGCTGTTCCGAGTTTTGCTGCGACAGTGCTTTCAGTAACACACCCATAGCAGCAAGGGAAATGAAAGGCATTACTTTGAATCATTACCTGAAGCACTCAGTGGTCCAGTGGAGTTGTTAATCTGCAAGTTATTTTTAAACAAGTAATTATAGATGTGGATGATGATTATGTACTTAACATGCCATAAAAATGTTTACTTGGAATTAAAACTACACATTGTTTGCTAAGTGTAGTCAACCAGATAATTAAATTGCTCCTGGCTTAGACCAGTAAACACAAATTTTACAGGGAATGTAACTGACCAGATTTTTCTCAAAATCACTATGGAAGAGAAAAACCTATGAGCGTATTTTCCAGCATCCCATTTTGGAGCTAGGATGCTTTCTTAAGGAAAGCCTAACAAAAGAAAGGTGGGGATGCTATTGGCATATCAACTAAACGAAACTGAATTGTTCTGCAGGTTGCCTTAGAAGAGCATAAAATCAGAGCTATAATAATCCATATTCAGGGTTATTGAACTGCATAAACGAGGTTAGAAAGACTGGGGGGGGTGGCTCGGACTGGTGGATAGAACAAAGAAAAGAAGTATATCGACAAAAGGCAAAAGAAATGTGTGCTGGAAATTGTGATGAACTTATATTTGAACCTCTGGAAGAGCTGCACCCTTAATAAGATAGTGGAATAGTAAAATCTGGATAAGTAGGCTACCGCCTAACTGTTGAAAACGTTTTAGCGTTTGCTCGGGGCTTTAGCCACCTCTCGGAGGGGCTTTCAGACCGTCACGCTGTGATTGCACGTACTAAAATACAGAGTCCGGTGAAACGGGCGATACTGTTGAGCCTCCGATACGACATGCTGACTGACCGCACAAAACCACACCGCGCCCGGCACGGCACCGAGCACGCTGCGCTCGCACGTTTGCATACCTCCCGGCTCCGGGTCCC
Organism: Apteryx rowi; assembly: GCF_003343035.1. Lineage (NCBI taxonomy): Eukaryota > Metazoa > Chordata > Aves > Apterygiformes > Apterygidae > Apteryx > Apteryx rowi. The sequence continues at coordinate 9,588,349 of NW_020449418.1, read as the reverse complement.
GCTTTGCTACCGCGCTCCTGCCCGGCGTGTCCGGAGCCGTCGTGACAACCCCGAGCAGCAGCGGGCTCCGCTGATGAAGGGGCACCGCCGGCTCGGGGAGAAGCGTCTCGCTCGCACATGCCCCAGCCCTTCCTCTCCCCCCTCTGCGCGTCCTTCCCTTTCTGCTCTGCCCCGGCGTGTGCACATCTGCGACGGCGGGGCGCAGCGCTGCGAGCCCGCAAGCCCCGTTCGCGGCGCAAACGCGCTCGCTATTGTCTGCCGCGGGGCGCCGCGAGCCGCAGCCGCAGCCGCGCCCGGGCCGGGACCGCGCAGCCTGCTGCCGCCCCGCGCAGCAGCTCCCGGCTCGGCGGCAGGAGCTAAACTCGGCCCCGGCAGGAGGGAAACGACAGGCTGCTCTCAGCGCCTAGAAACCCGCAGACAGGGGTCATTCGCGGAGTGTCTGGATGTAGGTCAAGATTGGTGAATAAAGCGCTCAGGGGCACAGCGCGCTGTGTGTAAATGAATCCCGTTAAAGTTTCACAGCAACGCATCTTATTTTTTTCAGGAAAGTTGCCCCCCCGCCCTGCCTGGCTGCTTTTACAGACGCTTCTCACACCGCGGGGAAGCGGCGCGGCATGCCGAGCGTGCCGGGCCGGCGCTTGCGGGGGGAAATCAAACTGTTACCCGGCCCCTGCGGTGCGGCGCGGGGGCGGCAGCCCTCCGCCCGCTGCCCGCCCCGCCGCGGCCCCTGCGCCGTCCCCGGAACAAAAGGCCAAGGAGAGGCCGCCCGGGGCCGCTCCCCGGGGCCGGGCGCCCCACAAAGCGCCAGGGGCGCGGGGGTCCCGCCGCGGGGCCAGGCCCCAGCGCCCC
>NW_020449418.1:9518511-9585160 GCF_003343035.1 Apteryx rowi | reverse complement strand
GTGCAGAACAAGAACAGCAGCTACTTTGTGGAGTGGATCCCCAACAATGTGAAGACGGCCGTCTGCGACATCCCCCCGCGCGGGCTCAAGATGTCTGCCACCTTCATTGGGAACAGCACGGCTATTCAGGAGCTGTTCAAGAGGATCTCGGAGCAGTTCACGGCCATGTTCCGGCGCAAGGCTTTCTTGCACTGGTACACCGGGGAGGGCATGGATGAAATGGAGTTCACGGAGGCCGAGAGCAACATGAATGACCTGGTCTCAGAATACCAGCAATACCAGGATGCCACTGCTGATGAGCAGGGTGAATTTGAAGAGGAAGGAGAGGAGGATGAGGCATAATCTTGAAAGGGATAGGAAAAAGGTTTAGTCTAAGCAGGCAAGTGTTTATTGAGAGGAGAAAAATCTGTGCAGTTGTACTGAAGCATGCATTTTTTTAATTTGGTGCTCTCCACTGTTGCTTCTGTCAGCAGTTTTGTATCCTTGACTGTCCAATGTAACAGTAGTTGCAAAAATACTTCAGAGTCTTCTGTTTAAATGGTTAACTTCTCAAACATAAAGGCTTTTTGTGTTCTAAATGGTGTCCTCTGCCTTATTTCTCTCTAGATTAAGATGATTAACATGATCAACTCTTGTATTTTTCTGTAACTTCATTTCTCAGTCTAAACCTAAATCTTGTTTAATCCTTGCTTTCAGTAAAAGGTTAAACTTAATAAAATGAGATTTCTCAGGCTATTAATTTTGCTGTGTATGAGTAAACTGCAGTTGCTCAGCTTGCGAGGGTAGCTAATTTCTGGTAACTGTGGGTTCAATATTAAGGCACTCATGTCTAACAGCTAATTTGTTGGTGAGAAAGCTGCCTTAACTAATAGAAACAAGACACTGTACTTGAACTTCTATTTATGGACATATGTGGTAGTGAGTTCAGCTAGAAGGTATTAAATTCCACATTTCAAACTGTCAAAACTGATTTGACAGGATAGCTGCAGACTTCCCCACTGCCATTCAGCAGCTATTCTTTCTTTACTTGTTGCAGGGACTGTAGTACACTGACTATGGATGGCTGCCTGTGATTTGACTTTATACTGGGCAATCCTAGCTCCCCTTACCCCTTTTCATTAAATAGGAAAAGCGCAGAGAAGCATGGGTCTAGAATTGCTCTAGCAGTGTACAGTCATGGTCAAGGAGCTACTTGAGAACCTGAACAGCAGGCGTAACAATCTTCAGTCTCTCAAGGTGAGTTTCCTAAAAATAGCCACCAAGCTGCCCTTAACTATAAAAGATGTTGTCCATCCCTTCCTTTTAGAARACAAGGGATGATGGACAGAATTCCAGGTAACACTGCTTAAAAGGTTGCCTAGAGCATAAATACAATCTTAGAATAGTTGTATAGATACTTGGAGAAGCCCTGGCAATCACTGGGTCCCACATTCATGCTATGCACTTACACCACTACTATTCAATGCTCTTAAATTGCAGCAGCAAGTGGAGCTCTACCGGGGCAGAAGAGCAGTGCAGCAGGACTCCCCCTTGTTAAGGTAAGTGTGGCTGCTTATGGTGAGGGAGGAGGGATTTGTGTTGCATTATGGTCTGAAAGCCACAAGGAACCTGAGTGAACTTCTGGGGGGAGAAGTAAGCCTACAGTGCAGTCTGTGGTAGGTACAAGGTCTAAGGTCTTTTTTCCTACTCCAACAAAACTAGAGTAAAATCCCCACCGGGAAGAATAGCAGCTACCCTGTCTGAGCTTATAGTCCTTAGTTTATGCAAACACCAGTTTGGGGAGCACTCTTGTACTAAAATACACTGTTTTGAGAACCATTGCTAATGCTGCAAGTAGAGATAAGAATCAAAAGTGCCTAGGATTTAATATCCTAGCTCCTTGCAACTTTGCTTTAGTGAGATCTAGTATTGATTAACAATAGCTAATGACTCTTGTCCTTAGTACTCTGAAAGACAGTTAGTATCTGCATGTATGCAACCTCTTTTGTGACCCCTTAATGAAATGCTTGCAAAGTGTTACTGAAATAAAGACTTAAAAGGGAACTACTGTGCATAACTAATCTTGCCCATTTTAGCTCTACTACCTTGCTCTGTTGCCTGCAGACATTGCTCTGTGTACCCTCTTCCCTTGCTGATGGGCTTATTATCCAACATTGAGGTTTAAGATGGTGTGTAGGACAAGAAGCATTTGATACACTTTGCTCTCATCTCTATCCTTCAACCCTCTGAAAAGGGGGTGAGAAGCCCTTTAGAAATGCCTGAACTGTCTGTAGACAAATAGTCATATCCTCCCACAACATCACTTGTATTTCTTAGCAGTTGAGTAGCTCTGTGATTAAGGAAAATGAGATTGTTGTAGTAACTGAGTTACCACATGCTGCCCCTAGGCCACTTAGAAACTAATAGCATATATGGTTGTCAGAGTAACCCTCCCTTGAAATTACCAAACTGGACTGCACTTGAAATTGTCTGCTCTATATAGCTTTGTTTCTAAAGCTGAGAAGGGGAGCCAGCAAGCTATTCTCTCTCCAGGTATTTCTGCCTTTTGGAAAATTGGAGGGGGGAGGGAACTGAACAAATGGTTCAAATTACTACTAGTTTTTTAAACAAGCTTTCTTAACTAAAAGGAGAAAACCTGGTCTCTGATGGTAAAGGTCCTCCTTTCTGCAGTGGGACTGGCAAGTTTCACTACTGTTCAGCATGTTTAGCTTCTAATTCTTAGTCTAATTTCAATGCCTTTAGAGAATCCTTAAGTATAGCTTCCCAAGAGATGCTCTCAAAACAGCTCACTACTAGAAAGTAGGACACCTTCCTACATTGCTTACTGTTGTGTTTGTATCAGTTTTTCCTAAAGGAAGAGAAAGAATAGAGATACTCTATATGGAAACATGTCACTTTATAAATCCTACACAGCTTATTTGCCAGCCATAATCATACAAAAATACTCTCATCTTAGTAAGGAGTTGAGGGAAATACAGGAAAAGGGAACACTGAAAAACTTAGAGGAGAAATTCAGTACTGCTAGGTAGGAATACTAAGTAAATTATAATGGAAGAAGAGGAGCCTCATATTGGGAATGGAGGCTGCAGCACCAATATGTAGCTGAAGCTCAAAGATCCAGCTGAATCTCCATCACCCAGGAGACCATTACACAAATTGGAGACTTGACTGTTCTGTGGTAAACAACAAACATATTYTCCAGTGTTTATGGTCATACTATTTCTCTTTCAGAAAGAAAGCAGAACCACTGCAAGTATTTATGATTAGGATAAAGTAACCTCTAACTGCCTTAAACCTGTGTCAGCACTGATTTGTAATTGTCTGTGATGAACAACTCTTCTATGGCTTAAGGTATCACATTAAGACATCCTTAGAAGAATGATGATAGGTAGTGCAGGCTTAGTGGGATACAACTTAGGCCACATATAATGATTTAATGTATTTGTGTTGAGAGAGGAGAAAATTAATAGCAATAAAATATCAATCTGTCAAAATATCAGACATGATGGCCTGCAGAGAAGCATCCCTTCTGCTGACAATTAGAACTGATGGTGTGGAAGGGAGCCATCTCTTTTTGTCCTCTTTGCCAAGTAATGTGGCACTCTTTAGGAGCACATGCAGAGTATGTCTTGATCAATGCARCTCTGAAAGAAAATGTCTTCTGGTAGATGTACAAATAGTAAAGCTATGATAAGGTTGTAAAAGTAGCTGGGTGACTATGTAGGTTTAATTTAAATAGAAATGGAAAGAGGTCTGGTACTACTGAGAAGCCAGCTCTTTTAATTTCCCTTTCCTATTTAGATCTAGGACATCAGTCTAGAGCCATTGTACCAACAGCATTGTGGAAGGATAGCCCAGTCCATGGGCTGGTTCCTGGGAGAAATCTGTCACAAGCTTTGCATGGGCTAGTTTCCAAAGACCTCTCAATGTTTAAGTATCCCTTGAGAATATAGGTCTACATTTGTTCCAACAGATGCTTTTCAATCTGTCAAATGCAAGTCATAGTAATTCTACTCCCCCTAATGTATCCATGAGGTGTCCTTATATGTCAGGAATGGGGATGCATTAAATAGGCAACAGTACTGGTCAAGTGAGAATCTGACTGAAATCCATGAGGCCTATCCTGTTGAGAGATATCTTTCCAGAAGGTATGAGGTGAAGAACATAGCAAAGAAGTAGCAGAATGGTTTGTAACCTGAAGAAAGAAGGGAAACCAATCTTTGTTCTGCAGAAATGGGGGAAAACCCCCTAATCCTGCTCAAAGAAATCTCCTGCTTATGGATGTCAGTCTTGCACACTGTCTACTTCAACACTGTATGGCGCTGGTAGGATGTTCTGGGTATCCATGCAATTGTCATGTGTTTAAAAAAAAAAAAAAAAAAGAAGAAGAACTAACACTGTCTTTTACTGACCAATGCTGCAATATACTACTGCAAAACACACAGTACTGATGCCCGGAGGGGACTGGCTGTTGTGTTGAGGGGAGCAAGTTTTCTTAACTTGCAAGAAAGAGTTGGGAGTGTCTAGGAATACTCTACATAGTGGAGTTCTCTCCTTGTTTTCTTCAGCTTTTGCCCCTTTCCATAAGCCCCATAGCAAGACTTATATATATTAGATCAGGACAAGTCCTGATACTGGTTTGGTGTATGCCAAGATTGATGTTGCATATAATTCACTTCCTCCCTCTCCCCCCCCCCCCCAAAAAAAAAAAGCTACTTTTTAAAAAAAAAAAAAGCTGTTAAACTAAATTCTACTTTACAGTGGATGGTGTCTTAATTACTGGATTATTCTTCTTTTTAATGAGGTCTAATATTTTTGTTTGCTAAAGCTACCAGGAGATGGAATGCTCCCTAGAGGGATCATGTGATGATCCTTTCTATTTGGTACACACCCTTTCTCCCAAGGGATGTTGTTTTACTTTTCCATTCCATATTAAAGTGTAGCTCATATACACTTTTAGGGGCTGTTCAGATGTGGCAGCCTGCCTAGGAGCTATCAGTAATGCTGTTCCCCTGAACACACTTGGTGTGTGGGAGATGCTGTTTTCTCATTTATAAATAATCCCCTTCTCAATATTTCCAAACACTTTTCAACCTTTTTTTAAGGTCCTACAAAACAAAGCTCATGACTATTGTAATATGTGCTATGTGCATAAGGCAATTCAAGTTAGGTTATTTCTTCCTCTTTCTTCAACTCTGCAGCAAATCTTTAAAAATAAGTATTAGGAATTATTCTTGTACATGACTGAATCAAAGGTATTTGTTTTTTTTCCCCCTCTCCAATCTAAAACTTGGTTATGCTAAGCTCATGTCTTTTGGCCTTCCACCAATCATCTGATCCTTTATTTGTTAAGATGGGAAAGAGCAGACTACTTTGAATCTCRGACACTTCCATTTTAGGTGGTTGTTACCTCTGGCTTGCTTACCTGAAAATTCAAAATGGAAGCATCTGGACTGCAACATGGGCATAGGAAAGTGCCATAGGAAATGGTGCATTTTTAGAAAAAGAAATTTCTTAGACCTGACCCTACTGGACACCTCTCCAGCTGGAATTCTTTGAGTATTAATTTGAATATCATGGAGGAATTCTGAAAGGGATTCAGCTGACTAAGGAAATAGTGCAGGTGATGACTCTTCTATCTTGCTCTTTTTTTTTTAAAATCAGTTTAACAAGATGGCAGCTGTTTCTCTACTGTTAGTTTTAACGTGATTTCAAGTATCTTTCAAATCTGCCAGAAAGAAAAATGTCTTTTAAAAGTACATATATAAAAAAAGTGTTTTGTTTACAGTATCTAAGCAAACAAGAAATAGTTTAAGGGTAGGCTATTCCCTCTGCTCACTGAATGGCGTTTTCCCCCCAACAAGCAGAATTCCACCAGTTAGAGAGGAAATCAAATTAGCTTTGCTAAATTCTTGTTTACTAATGTTTGACTCTTGTACAATAGAGATTCTTTCTGGTCTCCATTTATCCATATGTCATCTTTTATGATGAGATTATTTTTCTCACTTGGCTTCCTTAGTAAGTTTAGGACATATTTTTGTTTCATATTGATAAGAATGCATCTATAATTGCAGTGATAGAAATGTTAATGACAGTCCAACGTAAGCAGGATGTGAAAGCACTTGTTCCAAAAGGTGAAAAGGCTACCCTATCAGATTGCATAGCCTGTTCAGCAAACAGTTCTGGGTTGTTCTGCATTGAAAAATGTTTGTTTTGCATGAATGCAATAGAAAGATACTGCCTGTCTTCTTAGTGAATAATTAAACATGGTTTTCAAGCAGAATTCAAATGGCCTCACAAAAAACTTTACAAACATCAAATGAAATTCAAACATTGACTTCTTACACTTTGCTTCTGTGCACCCAGCATAATTCTGGTTTTATAATTAATAAATGAATTGTATGATTAGTATTTAGGAGTTCCAGCCATGATTCCAACTCTACACTAGCAGGCAGGGAGCAAACTGATACAGTGGGCTGGGATTAGAGATCTCCAGGGCTTTCAGAAAACTGATATTCACAGAAAAGGGCAGCTCCATGAGATGGGTTGGGCTAATTTAATATCTTTCAGCTGCTAAAAAGGATAGTCCTATTCCTGTTGCTGTGCTTCAGGTGATATGTTCCTGTCGTTTCCTTTATGTCAGCTCTAGGGCTTTTCTGACCCCTCCGTGAGTCAATTCAGCTCCGTAAACTAATGGGACAGTAAACTGGGGGTTGGGAAGAAGGTTCTTTTGGGGTTAGGGAGTGTGGCAGAGTGAGAGCTGGTGCAAAGGAAAGGGAGAAAAGCACACAGCTGAAAACAGGAGAGAGCAGAGCAAGCTGTTAGGTCAATTCAGCCATCTAGTGGAACAGCACCCTGATGTCTCCTGCAGAGAACTCAAGTGATTTTAAACAACATATTTAATCCCACCATAAACTACCGCATCTCTCAACAGACTTCCTCAGTCGCAAGATAAAGTTTAGGGTTTGCTTGGTGTCARTTTAAATTACAAGTAACTATTGGATTGCAAGATAAAGCAAAGAGACTAAGGAACAAAAGAAGCTGTGACTAGCAGATCAAAGTCACTGTCTGTGCCTTGTTCTCAATGACATGCAGGAGATAAGCTACTCTGGAAAACACTTATTCTCAGCATTTCATCTACATTGATGCTGGAATCTTAGTCATATCTTGACTGAAGGAACTAGTTCATAGAGATAACAAAGGCATTTCATCTACTGAGTGATCTCAGGAGATAGATGCAACCTGGATGGGGGCAGGAGCCATCTGGCTGCTACCCCATCACATCTGGTATGCCAAGCAGAAATAACAAAAGGCTGCATTGTTTYGCACTCTGCATTGTTTCTTCTTCTCAGTAAATCTGATGATGATCAACATATTTTTCCCTTTCTGGAGCCATTTTGTGATACAATACACTAGTGATCATGCTTACTGTGGTGACTCTAGGAAGCCAGATGAGTGGGTTTCTATTTGCTCTGCCCTGTAGACATAGAGAAATTCCTGACCTTCAGAGTTTACAGTATAAGATCAATTGAGAAACAAAGGCTAAAGAAGAAGTGTTAGTTTCATGAGGAAACAGTTCTTCCCTCAAAAGGAAGGTGGGTCACTTTACAACTGATAGTGCCCTATGCTCCCAAATTGTTCTGTAATGTGGCACTCTCATACAGTCATCTCCTCTCCTCTTTTGTTCTTGGCCAAACACACAAGACTCGAGGTACAATAAACACAAGTACAAAAGACTACAATGAAACTGCTTTTGCTCATTCATAAAAGCATGCTCATCATTGTAGTATTTAATTGCCTCTGGTGCCTGCAGCAGGCTGTAATTTTGAAGTAGAAATAGAGTATTTTTCATTATTTCTATTGTAGAAGTAAAAATATTTTCACAATTATTCCATCCTCCTACAGGCAGAAATGTTTTTCTATCTTAAAGCATATTTCAACTCATTAAGCATCACATTCGGAAGGTGACCTCAGACAGTCTTCAGCAGGTGGAAATATTGTAATTGTCAGGTAAAAGGCAAACAATAAGCTAATGAAAAGACCATGATCGTTAAAGACTCACATAAGCTATGTAGTCTCGATATGCACACCCAAGTAATATATGATATCATCCATGGTAAATAAGTGAGAATAAAGCCATGGGAAGACATTTGGTCTGTTGTGTATGCTGCAGCATTTTTCACGTTTGTATATTTGCAATTCTTTTTCAAACAATAGGAAAATATAGACAAGCATTAAAATGTTCTAGGATTTCTGTTGCTTCCCTTGTGCAGCTCATTTCCAAGGTTCTGCTGTTGCCTTGGAAACCGCGAAGGGTACGATTTGATTCAGTGTGTGACCAGGCTGCAGAGCTGCAGGCAGAGTTTCAGCTGCAAAGGGGCACATGGGTGTTCCCATGCACTGCAAATGTAGAAATGGGAAATTTTGACTTTTATTTGTAATACTAATGAGTTTTATAATTTATGAAGCTGTGCTGGAAAATATAACAGGGAAATGCCATATCTATTTAAATACTGTTGATGGTTATGATTTCTAAAGTGTTTGTTCGTCTAAATGTAAGATTCTGAATTGACATTTAGGTAATTGATATTTAATTTGTTTCATGGTGTGTGCTGTTGGATGCTCAATGCTACCATAGAGGAGGGAATTTATTAGATGCTTAAATACGTACCTCACTTTAGGCACTCACTTTTAAAACTTGGAGCTACACTCCCCCAAAATGGTGAGGATTTCCAAAGGGGTCCAAAGGATTTCCAGTGTTATAGCATCTAAGAATTCAATGGGTTCCTGATGAACACTCAAAATGCTTAACAGAATGACTATAAAGCTCTAGGAAGCCAATGTGTGCATAAAGAAGGCATGTCAGCTAGCATGTGGGGACCTTCAGGTGGGGAATCAGAATGCTTAAAGCTGTTTCTTTGTAGATTGCCAAGAATAATTTGGTACCCAAAAAGCTCTTAAATGGATCTTAAGTGGATCTTAATGGATCTTAAGTGGATCCCATGCAGATGCCTGGAGGGACAGTTGTGTTGCAGTTCCACCAGCGATGAGGAGATGTGACAGCCTACTATTGCCCAAAAGGAAGCGTGGCATGCCTATAGTGTATAGGAATGTATATGCATGTGTTGCATGAGCAACAACAAAGACTGTGCATGATTAAGCACTACAGAAATGTGTTAAAGGAAAATATTAACAACAATCTGGATATAAAGGACATGACACTGAAGAAAAGTTGATGTGTGCTAGCACAATTCTGGATATTTTCTGGTTGCAAAAGCAATGGCATAATAATACCATGTATTGCAAAGATTGCACTAGTCCACATTCATGACATTTCACCACAGCTTAAGTTTCTGTGCTGTGGGAGAAAAAGAGCCACAGTTCACACCCAAGTCATTTCACTGGAGCAAACTGAGGGCCACTTTTGAAAATATGTCTAAAGTAATTTTCCCAAGGTCACAGCAACAAAATGCAAGGCAAAGACATGATGGCTGCTCTCTAACCACTAATATTCCCTGCCTTAGATGGGGATGAAAGATTTGAATAAAACCAGTGACTGTATGCATCAATTTATCACAACTAACCTGAGTAATAGGTAACCAACTCTGTTCATCCTGACTGTAATTACTTTTGTTCTTGAAAATGGTAATGATTTACCACATTAATTATTAGCTCACCCTTGCAAAAATCTGCTGGTTTTGTAGCTGCTACAATCGTAATGTAATGTTACAGTGTACTATGACACTGAGACCAATAAGCCATCAGCCTGCTGTTACAAATCACATGCAACCTCCCATCCCCTTCTCTCCTTTTCACAGAATCACAGCATTACAGACTTACTGAAGTTGGAAGGGCCCTCTGGAAGATTGTCTAGTCCAGCCCCCCACTCAAAGCAGGGGCACCTAGAGCACGTTGCTTAGGGCTGTGTCCAGTTGGGTTTTGAATATCTCCAAGGATGGAGACTCCACAATCTCTCAGGGCAACCTGCTCCTGTATGTAACCACCCTCAGAGTAAAGAAGTGTTTTCTTATGTTTAAATTGAATTTGCTGTATTTCAGTTTGTGCCAATTGCCTCTTGTCCTGTCACTGGGCACCACTGAAGAGAGTCTGCCTCTGTCTTCTTTTCTGCCCCCCATCAGATACTTATACACATGGATAAGAGGATAAGATCGCTCCTGAGCCTTCTCTTCCTATGGCTGAACACTTCCAGCTTTCAGCTGGCCCTCTCCAGCAGGTCCATGTCGCTCTTGTACTGGGGAGCCCAGAACTGGACACAGCGCTCTAGATGTGGTCTCACCAGGGCTGAGCAGAGGGGAAGGATCACCTCCCTCCACCTGCTGGCAACAATTTTCCTAATGGAGCCCAGGATGCTGTTGGCCTTCTTTGCCACAAGGGCACTTTGCTGGCTTACGGTAAGCTTGTCCATCAGGACCCTCAGGACCTTCTTTCCAAATCTGCTTTCCAACCGGTCTGCCCCCAGCCTGTATTGGTGCAGGGGGGTTATTCCTCCCTAGGTGCAGGCCTCTGCACTTGCCTTTATTGAACTTCATGAGGTTCCTCTCTGCCCATCTCTCCAGCCTGTCCAGGTCCCTCTGAAAGGCAGCACAGCCCTCTGGTGTATCCGCCACTCCTCCCAGTTTGGTATCATCTACAAATTTGCTGAGGGTGTACTCTGCCCCATCATCCAGGCTTTTAATGAAGATGTTAAACAGCACTAGCCCCAGTATTGACCCCTGGGGTACTCCACTAATGACTGGCCTCCAGACAGACTTTGTACAATTGATTACAACCCTTCAAGCCCAGCAGTTTGTCCAGTTTTCACTTTATCTCACTGTCCATTTACCTGGTGAGTGCTTCATCAGTTTGCCAATGAGGATGTTACAGGAGACAGTTCAAAAGCCTTGCTAAAGTCAAAATAAAGTACAACCACTGCTCTCCCCTCGTCCACTGAGCGAGTCACTTTTTCTTAGAAAGCTACCAGGTTGGTCAGGCATGATTTCCCCTTTTTAAATCCATGCTGACTACTCCAGATCACCTTCTTGTCTTTAAATAGGTTTGGAAATGGCTTCCAGGATTATTTGCTCCATCACCTGCCCAGGGATTGATGTGAGTCTGATCAGCCTATAGTTCCCCAGATTTTCCTTCTTGCCCTTCTTGAAGAAGGAGTGACATTTGCTTTCTTCCTGTCCTCAGGAACCTCCCTGATCACCACAACTTTTTGAAGATAATCCAGAATGGCCTTGCACTGGCATTGGCCAGCTTGCTCAGCACTCATGGGCAGCATCCCACCTACCAGKGCCCATGGACTTKTATRTGTCCTGTTTGTTTAAATGCTGCCTAGCCTGATCCTCCTCTACCAAGGGTAAGTCTTCATTGATCCAGACTTTTGCACTGGTCTCAGGTGTCTGGGATTCCTGAGGGAATCTTAGTAGTAAAAACCAAGGCAAAGAAGGCACCGAGTACCTCATCCCTTTCCATGTCCTTTTTCGCCAGGTCCCTGCCCCATTCAGCAGTGGGCCCACATTTTTCTTTCACTGCTGATAGACCTATAGAAGCCCTTCTTGCTGCCCTCCACATCCCTTGCCAGATTCAACTCCAGGTAGGTTTTGGCTTTCCTAACCCTGTCCCTGCATGCACAGGTGATGTCTCTATATTTCTCCTGGGTCACCTGTTCCTGCTTCCACTTCTTGTACAGTTCCTTTTCATCTCTGAGTTTAGTCAGGAGCTTGTTAATCATCCCTGCAGGCCTCCTGCCATGTTTGCTTGAATTCCGTCATGTTGGGATGGACCATTCTTGAGCTTGGAGGAGGTGATCCTTGAAAATCAACCAGATCACATTGACCCCTCTTCTCACCAAGTCCATCTCCCATGGGATTCTTCCAAGCAGGTCACTGAATAGACCCAAGTCTGCTCTCCTGAAGTCCAGGGTGCAATCCTGCTATTTGCCTGGTTCCCTTCTCTCAGGATCTTGAACTCCACCATCTCTTGGTCACCGCAGCCAAAGCTGCCCCCAACTGTCACAACCCCAACTAGTTCTTCCTTGTTTATAAGTTTATATCAGGTCTAGCAGAGCACCTCTCCTTGTGGGCTCATCAGTCATCTGTGTCAGAAAGTTATCATCAATGCACTCCAAAAACTCCTGGATTGCTTGTGCCCTGGTGTGTTGTCCTTCCAGCAGATATTGGCGTAGTTAAAGTTTCCCATGAGGACCAGGGCCTTCTGTGAGGCTTCTTCCAGTTGTCTGAAGTAGGCATTATACTGTTTTTTTTGGCACTTCGATATTTGTGTGCATACAGGTGCCCTTCCCCCAGCCCTGTTTTGCTGATTATGCAGTACATCACCCTGCACCCTTTTCTTGCCAGCCTGGTCTACCAATTCCTCACTTCACTGTGGGTTGTCATCTCCCTGCCCTGTCATGCCTAGTTTAAAGCTCTCTTCACCAGGTCAGCCAACTCTTTGGCAGAGATGCTTTCACTATTGAAACTACTGCAAATCGATTAACATTTTACAGTCAAGTTCAATAGTTTTTGCACAGTTCATTATAGACTCTGCTGAAATGTATTTCATATATTCTCCATGGCAGCAACATAGATACAGAAGTTTATCTTGGTTCAAAGATTATTGTTGTTTTCACTGTTGTTGTTAAATTGTCCTTCCTCCCTCAGTCTTCTGTCACGTACTTAGTACAGTATATTTCTACCAGAAAATAGGTGGAGATGTTAGGAGCAGGATCCAAAATCTTCCAAAACAAGGTGCATGGCAGATTTGTGGTAAGGCAGAGAAGGTCAGCTCAGTTGTAGAAAAAGCAGATATCCCATTCCCATGGATGTTCAAAATACTGTCACTGCCAGGCCACTCCCGATAAGGGCCATTCATTAATACTAGCATAAAATGTCATGTTAGCCTTCTACATTCCTGAAATTACGCATACACGTGTTTGACAGCACTATCTAAAATAGTGTTAAACTGCTTGTAAGTTGGTATTGGCTCTATCATTACAAACACCACCCCCAATTTCTGCTTGTTTTGTCTGGCTGAACTATGGAAAGATGATTCTTGTGCTTAGAAAGTATCAAAACATAGCTCAGCAGGTTGAAACTAGAAATACAGCTTGAAGATGCTAAGAAAATATAGCAGTACATGTTTTACTGCTGTCGTGCAGCAGAGGTGGAGAAAGTAAATGGCTGCAAAAGGGTCTGTATTTCCAACACGTGTTTCCAAAGCAAAGAAGCATTAATACCTTTTTTTTTTTTTTAATATTCTCACCCCAAGACATCCTGCATTTTGTCCTGTTTTAGACTTGTTCTTGCTCAGTGAAAAAAGACTAAGCGGCTGCAAATGAGATCTCTCTGAGACCAATGCCCCAAAGTCCCGCTCTCGCCTGTCCGCGGCAGGGGGTCGCCCCGCAGCCCCCGGCCCGCCCGCTGCGGGGGACAACGCTGCAGCCCCGCCCCCGCCCGCCCATTGGCTCGGCGCGGGCGCCGAGGCCCCGCCCCGCCGGCTCCCGCATTACGTCACCACAGGGGGCGGGGCAGGCCCGCCGGGGCGGGGCGGCGGCGCCCCATTTAAGGCGCGGCGCGGGGCGCGGCCGCTGCGGCGGCGAGTGCGGGAGCGGGCGGCGGAGGCGGCAGCGGGGCTCGTGGCACCGTCAGACACCGGCACCATGCGTGAGATCGTGCACATCCAGGCCGGCCAGTGCGGCAACCAGATCGGGGCCAAGGTAAAGGGCGGGGCGCGGCCCCCCGGTGCGGCGGCGGCCCCCGACGTCCACCGGTGCGCGGGCAGCGCCGACACCCGCACGGGCTGCCGCCGCCCTCGATGAAGTACGAAGCGCCCAGGGGCTGGATGGGGTCCCCCCTCTTCAGAGGCGGCATCACGGCTTCTGCTCCAGTGCCCCCTTTCTCTTGGAGCCACCGCAGCAGACACGAGGCCAGTCCACGCTGTCCCGGGGGGGCAGTGTCACAGCAAGGCTGTGTGTGTGTATGTATGTATATATATATATATATATACACACACACACACAGACACACGTGTGTGTGTGTGTGCGCGCGCGTGTCCATCCCGGTCTGCAGCCGCCTTTGCTTCCGTTAGGGAACCGTGACAAATGTGCCAGCTGCCGTCGCCCTGCAGCCCGGAGCTGCCTCGCCCCTCTGCAGCCATGTAACCGGCTCTGGAGGCAGCAAGAGAGCACGGAAAACGCCCGCCCGGTGCTCAGAGGTGCTGCTGGCTGTTTGCCTGTAATGATGCTATTACATTGGTAAAACAGCATAGCTTGTCTGGAGGGTCTTAAGTCACTACTAGACAATGAAAGACTGTCAATTTGACAGATACATGAGTATTGTCGTCCTCTTGTACTTACGTGCTCAGGCTACCTTCCTGCCTTCCTTTATTTAACAGCACTCTTGCTAATTCAGCTGCTACTGCTAGGGAAATTCCTCTTCTGTACTGACTCACCATGGTGCAGCTTTCTCCCAGGCAGCTGCCCTTCCATGCTAGGGAGTGGTCAGGGCCACCGCATGGATACTGCGCTGGCAGGCATGACCAGTGCTGGCTTACTGTAGCTAATAATTGCCCTTTTCCAAAAATTTCTTTCAGTTCTGGGAGGTCATCAGTGATGARCACGGCATCGACCCCACAGGCAGCTACCACGGGGACAGTGACCTGCAGTTGGAAAGGATCAATGTGTACTACAATGAAGCTGCTGGTAAGTGTGTCTGCTTCCTCAGACTTCCTTAAATATATCTGGCAAAAGTGCCGGTTCATTGTAGCTGGAATAATTCCTGAACAAGAGCTTGTCATCTACCAGTGACTCCTCTAAAAGGGCTTTGTTTTCAGAATGGCTCTGATAACACTAGTCCTCTGATCTAGACAGTGTGTCTCCACAGTGAATTATGAAGAGCCTGCCAGGAGCACAGTAGCTCTCTGTAAGCCTGGCTGCTGACTGCAGGGCTGTAACACTGGYGCTGGTTCCTCCCACAGGTAACAAGTAYGTCCCCCGTGCCATCCTGGTCGACCTGGAACCCGGCACTATGGACTCTGTCCGCTCTGGCCCCTTTGGACAGATCTTCCGACCTGACAACTTTGTCTTTGGTAGGTAGCCGTTGCCTAGGGGTCCCCAGCCATGTGCTCTGTGCAYGGGAAAGGCTCGGAGTTGGCATGCAAGCGATGCAGGAGTGGGAGCAATGGGCGTATGGTRTGGGGCAGGGAGAAGCTGAATCGTCCCTTCTGCTAGGGGCACTAATGTGGCGCCTGCTTTCTGCTCTGCCTTGCAGGTCAGAGTGGGGCTGGCAACAACTGGGCAAAGGGCCACTACACAGAAGGAGCTGAGCTAGTGGACTCTGTCCTGGATGTGGTGAGGAAGGAATCAGARAGCTGCGACTGCCTCCAGGGCTTCCAGTTGACCCACTCCTTGGGCGGT
This sequence comes from Apteryx rowi, assembly GCF_003343035.1. Taxonomy (NCBI): domain Eukaryota; kingdom Metazoa; phylum Chordata; class Aves; order Apterygiformes; family Apterygidae; genus Apteryx; species Apteryx rowi. Next base: position 9,569,742 of record NW_020449418.1, on the reverse strand, counting down.
GGCACGGGCTCTGGGATGGGCACCCTCCTCATCAGCAAGATCAGGGAGGAGTACCCCGACCGCATCATGAACACCTTCAGTGTCATGCCCTCTCCCAAGGTGTCGGACACGGTGGTGGAGCCCTACAATGCCACCCTTTCTGTGCACCAGCTGGTGGAGAACACGGACGAGACCTACTGCATTGACAATGAGGCCTTGTATGACATTTGCTTCCGCACCCTGAAGCTCACCACTCCCACGTACGGGGACCTCAACCACCTGGTCTCGGCCACCATGAGCGGCGTGACGACCTGCCTTCGCTTCCCYGGCCAGCTGAACGCCGATCTCCGCAAGCTGGCCGTCAACATGGTGCCTTTCCCTCGGCTGCACTTCTTCATGCCGGGCTTCGCCCCTCTCACGAGCCGCGGCAGCCAGCAGTACCGAGCCCTGACGGTGCCTGAGCTCACGCAGCAGATGTTTGATTCTAAGAACATGATGGCGGCCTGCGACCCCCGCCACGGTCGCTACCTGACGGTGGCTGCCATTTTCCGGGGCCGGATGTCCATGAAGGAGGTGGACGAGCAAATGCTCAAYGTGCAGAACAAGAACAGCAGCTACTTTGTGGAGTGGATCCCCAACAATGTGAAGACGGCCGTCTGCGACATCCCCCCGCGCGGGCTCAAGATGTCTGCCACCTTCATTGGGAACAGCACGGCTATTCAGGAGCTGTTCAAGAGGATCTCGGAGCAGTTCACGGCCATGTTCCGGCGCAAGGCTTTCTTGCACTGGTACACCGGGGAGGGCATGGATGAAATGGAGTTCACGGAGGCCGAGAGCAACATGAATGACCTGGTCTCAGAATACCAGCAATACCAGGATGCCACTGCTGATGAGCAGGGTGAATTTGAAGAGGAAGGAGAGGAGGATGAGGCTTAAGTATCTTAGCAGATGAACTTTGTAAAGCACGCATGTGTACTGAATGACTTCTGATAGTGGTGGTGATGAAGCATGTTCTCTAGTTGCCATGTACCCAGTTGTCCTTTCGGCACTTGTAACTTTGAAAGATTTCTCAATGTAACAGTTCTGAATCCAAGCTATTACAGTGTCTTTTTGTCCTTTAATGTTAAGATCACATAAAGGCATGTATTCTAGACAGTGTTTTATGTCTCTTTTCTTTAACACCTCAGTTGGATCAATAATAGCTATTTGGCTAGTGTGACATAAGCTTAAAGGCATGTGAGAAATCCTGCAGCACAGCAGTGCTGTGATCCACTGAGGCTTACTGTCTGTTCTTCTGTTCCTAAATTCTGACTTTATGCATATAAGGACTATGGTCCATAAACACTATTCTCAGTGTATGTTTATGCAAACCTCACGTTCTTTCCTACAGGACTCAAACCTATCTAACTTGAGTCAAAATGGAAAAACAAGTAAAATGGCTAAACAGTAAAAGGAAAAACACCTTGTAACTAACTTATTTTATAACTGAAATCATACTAGGAAGTCTTCTACTTGTCTGTTGAATTCCTCTGCAAAACGCAGGTGTAGATTATGCTTTCCTTCTGGCATCAGAAGCAACCTTAAAAGACAAAAATSAAACTGAACATGTGCTACATTCTGTGAGCATAGATAATCAAACTGGTTGCACTTTTCCTTGCTTTTGTGTAACCAAGTACAGAACCAAAGGAACTCAGTGGTATCCCAGCATACTTGTTGGAAGTTCAGAACTTAGGTTGTGAGCTAAACAACAGCTAAGCAGCAAGCACACTATTCCACATTGAGGCGGATAAATTAAGTTTAAAACCTAAATTTATGATCTGTTCCAGACTTGGTTTCTAGAACCCTTTCTCTTTGTCTGCAAAGATGGTGATAATCCAAAATTCAGGTGAGTAAACTATCTTTTAGAGATGTGAAGTACCTGAGCTGTTTTGCCTCTTTCAGAGAACAGTAGTTGTGCTGGGCAGTGAACATGCCAAAGCAATAGTTTCAAAAATATTAGCTTTGTGTCACTACCCAAAGTAAATTACCATTTGAGTTGTTTCAACTTGCTCCAAAAAGAAGACAAAACCTAAAACTAACACCATCCGTTCCTCCATTAAAGAAGAAAGGGAAGCAAGAAGTTCTGCAGCTGAACTGTAACTTAAGCTATAACAAATGTTTAGAAGTAATATGTATGAAGAAGTTTAAATCTTTAGACTATTAATATTGATGTGAGTGCAATAARAATAAAATACAATTTGCCATTGTTTTCTATCTGGAAAAAGTTTTATGTCTTGGATATATACTTCTAGCACTTTTTTTCCTACATGAGTTTGGGAAATTCTTAACATGATTTTATTCTGTCAGTTACTGCATGTTTTCAACAGACCATTTTGACTGATACTTTCTTATGTTGCCTTAGTGTCATCTAATTTCTACTACAGCAAGTGGAATTTCTTCTTTTTCAAATTTCAAAAGATTTCTATTAGTGATGATAAAAGCTGCTTTGTCTCAGGGGAAAAAAAGCTATCCTCTGTCAACATATCCAGTTCTTCTAGCACGTTTCTCTGAAGCTCATTAAGTCTCTTTCTTCAAAGACAAAGTAGAATGTAGAGGCATAAACCTACAGCACGGCAGAGGGTCCTCACTTGGCTGTTAAGCCACTGTGATAGTATTAAATTATAACCATACCATGCAAACACAGAATGATGGCATACTCTTTTACCATGACAGAAACAAGCAATGTATCTGTGTTCCAATCAGCAAAACCTTCTTCTATTTTACTCTTAGAAAAATAATTAAGGAAAGAAAAGCTGATGGTAAAAGCATCTAATCTGTTGCTAAATATATGCTAAATTTAAAGTTTTCTTTCTGCTGCACAAAGTAGCATTTCAGCTCCAGTACAACAAGAGAAGAAGGGGACCACATGGTTAAGTATTGTTATATATAATTTTCCAGAACATCATCACTAGTCTAATTTCTTTTCTGATAAGTATGCATAAGGGGGGAGTACTTCAGCATGAAGACATGGAAAGTACAGCCCTTTCAATTTTTTTTCTTTTGTATGGCAACTTCTAACACTGTTTCCTCCTCAGCTTGTCTTCCAAAGAAAAGCTAACTGATCCTCATCTATGCGGGGTTTGTGATGACTTGCCTGAGTCAGTAACTGGAGCAATTCAGAGCTCAGTGAACACTAATGAGATGCTAGGTGTCATAAGCAGGAGATGTGGGAGTAACTAACCAGCAGCGGTTAAAAAAATACCGGCCTGTGACTGTTAGGAAAGCCTCTTGTGCTTGTCTTTTTGTGGCAGACTGTATTTTTATGAACGGGGAGCTGACTTTGAGGTAAATACATCACTCACATTTCACAGAGCAGATGATACCAGTGAAACAATTTCCTACACTCTGCACTCGTAAAAATGGGTTCTATTCTCCTAATTCTCTTCTCTAGTGCTATCCAGTGTGAACGCTTGAATTTGTGTGCAGATCTATGAAGAAAATTCAGCTGGTGAAATCCCAGCTTTTTATAGGAGGCATTTCTGAAGGTCTCAAATGAAGCAGATGCTGCTACAAGATTTTTTTTTCTTGTTTTTTAGAGTTGGGAGTAATATCTCTGAGCATAGCTGTATATTTTTTTTTCTCAAATTAGTTTTCTTAAATGCACTAAAAATTTATTGGACAGTTGAAAACTCAATCTTTGAGGTCGTCGTTCACATCAACATGTAAGAGAGACCATCAGTATCCTGTGCCTCTCTCCAATAATTGGGAATGCTGCTCCATTCCTAGCCTCTAAATTCTGTGTGCTGCTAGATGGGACAGAAATTAGATATCATGCAACAAAAGGAGTGCAATGGCCAYAACGGAGAATTTGCTTGCTTGGCTAAATGTTAAGGAATGTTTCTGTGGACAGGTGGAAAGAGGAGAAGGACCTTACTTGGTTTCTCTTGGAGAACATGAGGAAGGAGCTTATTAAAGTAGTAATGCTTTTTAWATCATAAGAAAGGGCCTATTGTTCTCAATGTAACTTACTAAAGAAGTTTATAATAGTTTTATCTGTGGCAGAAAGAGCTTGCTCAAACAGATTTTTTTTTTTTTTTTTAATACTGACTGTATCCACTTCTTCCCTTCTTTAATGATGATTTGTAGATAAACAATGATATAACTCACTGAGAGCCTTTGATGTTCTCATGAATGTATTCTGCATGAGAGYGTGGAAGCAAAGGGTCCTTCCCACCATGAATTATAAATGTGGGACATTTAATGAGAGGCAGCAACTGTTGGCAGATATTACCTAGGGAGAAAATAAATGAAGGTCACACTTCATTTTTAAATAGTATGAAAGACTGAAACTGAGTCTGCAAAGGATTGTGAACTCCACCATGGTCCAAGCCATTAGCTCTCCTTCTGGATAATGTACAGTTATTCTAGAGAAGTATGTAACCATGACTGTAACTAACATTTCTTTCATCAAAACATCATGCCAGTATTTCACTGAAATGTGCTTCATTGACAGATACTAACTCAGATGGACACAGTGAATGAAGTATTTCTGGCCCACATTTTTCCCAAGGTTCACACTGAATGTCTTAAGCAAATACTAGCATCTCTTTCCTATCTTTATTCTTGCTACTCTTAGAGTCTTATGTATGTCCTTCATGGTTTATGCACCACTTTGTTACATTGGTTATCAGGCATCAAGTTATAAGATTTGTTACTTTTACCAACAAGTTAACTTACTATGAGGCCTGTTCTACCTTCCAGGTTCTTTGTTGCCTGTAATGAATAACCATTTTAATACAAATTATCCAAAAACTATTCAGAAGTTATTCTTCCTGTCTGTTCATTTTACAGAATCTTGAGAATAATTCGATGCTTAGCAGTCTTTAATCTCAATAGAAGTAATTTTAATGCTTTTCCTTAAAAGCTTTATATCTCCCTCCCCTTCTTTTTTTCTCATCACTTAGTACCCCAGTTTCCATACTCTTTGGCCAACTTTCCATKCTCTCATAAGAGAATTTGCAGGCAAAACATACTGGATGAGTTTTAAGTTTCATTTTTCCTTGAGCTAGCTTTATGTTCTACTTGTAATCGTCTCCTTACAGTTACCAACACAGTTAATGCTTATATATGCACACCTTCCTTAGCTCTTAAGTCATTCACTGGTTTACAGAACTTTCCAGTCATTTGGCTATGTATATTGTCCTAGTTTGCAGTTCCRCCCATTAATTGTTTTCATTTTGAACACTTCGTTCACAAACTTCAAAAACCTGCACAAATGTTGATTACATTTCAGAACAAATAAAAAGTAAATTTTTTACCTAAAGCAGTCAAACTAGAAAATAAAGCTGTTTTGTACTATAATCACTAGAYCCTGCTTACTCCAGTAACACAGCCTTGAAAGAAAAGTCTTGAATTTTGCAGCTTTAAGCAGCTTGTTCAGTTTCATTAAATGCCGACATCCTCTTAATGTTTATTTCTTCAAGCAGCTTGCACTAAAAGCTGCTCCACTCAGGGCAAAAAGTCTATTTCTTAAAAAGCATTTGGTGTTGTTGTTTTTGACCAACAAAGGTTTTGTTATCTTCCTCTTATCTCTGATTTAGTTTTCTCATCTGATGTTTTTTATTAAACCCTTTTCTTGTATTCACAATTCATAACCTTTTCTGCAGTGTGATTTAAATTCAAAGGAGGTTTGGTTGTATTCTAAGTTGCCTTCCCCAAGCTAATCCTGGAAAAAACTACGGACTGATAGTTGCTAATATTTTTTCAGCAAATGTTAGGTTTCTCTCAATATCTAACCCAGTTACAGCATCTGGGTAATTCAGCTCCTTGTTAAATTTCTCCAGGTGTCTTCTTTTTCACAAAGTCGCTTCCTTTCAGAGTGTCTGAGGCATATGCAGACAGTAAAAGGATGTGACAGACAGAGTTTCATCAGCTTGGCCTTTGGACCTAAGAATAATCTAGTTTCAAGGAGGTGCTTTCTAGAACATATAAAATAAAATCAGATCATAATTTGTTACATCTCTCTACTGGGAGAAATTCTAGTACCCTGTTGCTGATCCTTTGAAATCCATACAGAAAAATACAATGAGAAAGAATATTTTTCTTGTAGTACCTGCTGCCATTTAATAAATGTCATCTCTTGTCTTTCATTATGACAGCTACAGGAAAATGTATTTAAGAGAATTACAGACTCTTTGGTTTATATACCATATATTTCTACTTTAGGTAAATTAAAAGCAATTTTTCTCTGAATTAAAACAGAACTGCAGGTTATTATCCATGATATCCTTGGTTGCAAAAGTCTGTGTAGAGTAATTGCAGAAATCTTCAGAGATAAACATTTAGTTATGATTATATTATACAGTTTAGCTCTTCTTTTTTGAATTTTAAATACCTAAGCTGTAGCAACAGCATTTTTAAAATATATTTTGTAATTCTGAGTTCCCAGAATTTGAACTTCCTTCTTTTTATACTCACTACATGCTATTCATTTTGAAATAGTGCTTAGGCTCCTGTTTGCAGAAACTAGAATGAACACACCTCACTTTTGGGATATCTTAACAATGTTACAAAGTAGTTCTCCTCTGCCACTGAGAGAGGAGAGGGGAAAATAAGCTTGAGCAGAATCACTCCTGTTCAGGCTGCATAAAAGCGATGATTTAATAATGTAGCTTTGTGGTGGAGCAAGGGGAGAGACTCACCAGCTAATGCTTCCTATAAATGTTTTTTCCTCCTGTACCTTGCTGGTTCTGTGAAGCATCTACAAATTAATTGCTTTACTCATGAGTATGAGTCAGACCCAGCTTTTAATGCTTTTAATGCCATATGCAGAGTCCTTCCTTTTCTGCCTGCTAGGAGTACTGTTAGAGAGATTTTTATCCAGACCTGTCTGCTACTGTAATTTTTTCAGTTTAGCACTGTAAAAGTCTTACCATCTGATTTTTCAGCAAAGCGAGATATTCCATCTACCCAAGCCTCACAGGTTTTTGCAAAGTATTTATGTCCATACATCTCTTCCAGTGGTTTCTTAACCTTTTCACTCCATTTTGAAACATCTCGGATGCCTACATAAAATAACATTGAAATACGTTAAGATCTTTCCAGCAACAAGATATGCTTACCCAGTACTGTAAACACCTAATACAATATGGGTAAATTTTCAAACCTGGCTGCAGATATGTATTTCAAAGTTGAAATTGCATTGAATAGTTTTAAATAAATTCTGAGTAAGGAAAAGGATGTAAAAAAAAAGGTAGTTTTAGTATCTCTGCTAGGTCTCTCTGAGCTGCAAAAGACTCTCTTATTATTATGGTCATGAGGAGCTAAAAAAAGTCAAAGGCCCAACCTATGACTTCTGATGTTTCTTTATGGAGGCCTGCAATAAGAAGAGCTCAAAGAGGTACCATGCATATAAAAAGGACTATTTTTATAACAGTGTGCCAGAACTGGCAATCCTTTTTTATACCCTAGAGCCTTTTGCTTTGGCTCATGGATGGAAGTTCTCCCATGGTTCTTACCAGTATTCAGAGGAAGGAAGCTTTTACTAAGGCATTCCAACAGGCTGACATCATGGTACATTTGCCATAGTCTTAGAGGAAAATAAGCAACTGTACTTAGTAGAGCCCTGTGACTCATGGCATTCTGGCTAAAGCTGTACAAATAATCTGACAGTCTGCTTTATTTATCAGGCTTATCTATTTTCCCCCCTCAAACTTTCAGTAATGCTCACAATCCTGATATCCATAAGGGCCACTTTCACTAAACTATATTTCACTTGTATGTCCTTGAATCAATAAAGCCCAAAACAACTCTGGCATAGCAGAGAAGGTGAAAGAGACTGAAAAGTACTGAATCAGCAAACAGCAATGGATACAACTAGCAAAGTTTTTAATTGGTTTCAAATGGAAAGCAAGGGAAGAGAGGAGGGAGGAGTTAGCTTGTGTGAAATAGAACCTGTCCAGCCAAACAAGCAAGGTAGTAGTGAACGAAAGGGTTGTTTTACAGCAACATCTGTTTGGTAACCTCTGGCAAATGAGTTTGATCATTCCAGGCTAGCTTGTTACTGTACAGCTCTTTCCCTTACAGAATCCACCATTCTATCCTTGCAGCTGGTCTTATTCTAAATAGAAGGGAAAAAGAAAGCTCAGTGTTGAAAGGGCACAGATAGCAAACAAACATCTTTCTCTCCTCCATCATAAGATGAGATGCACTGATGGACCAGTTGTAGTAGGCTTGCACTGCTACTCCATAGGCTCTGGCTACCTGGAAAGAGATGCTGAAGGCGTCAGTCTGCTAAGTAGCCAAAAGTCACCATTCTTGCAGGCACTAACTACAGTCCTTGAAAAGTAAGACTTTTTTTTTTTAAACACTTTAGCTTGTTAGCAGAAGGTGACTTATACACATTTTGTAATTGTTATGTAATAAAACTTCCGTACATATAAAAGCATGTAAAAAAATAATGCAGCACTTTTATAGATCTACAAAGCATTTTGCTTACTGAATTAAAAAATGTAATAATAATAATAATAATCACCATCATCATAAAAAATGCTATAGTACAGGTGAGAGAACTGCACATGTGCAATATTTACACTCGTAATTTAGCTGAAGCCAGACAGATTCCACAGCTGATACAAATCAAACTCCAGTCACTTAAATGAAACTATGCTAGGTTACATTTGCTGCGAATCTGTATGATTAACTCTTTTAACTTTTAATTTCAAAAGTAAGGAAGGTCGTTTCTGAGCACCTTAGCAGTTTTTGGTGTTTTCCTTCAGAGTGACAAATGGTCAGATTCTGTTTCACACAAGTGTAATAGGGATCAGAAATTTCATGCCTCTTTATTTTGCAAAGGTTTCGTAACTACAATAATGAACTTCAAAGGAATGCAAATTAGAAGGGGATCCTGGGATGTTTACTTGAATGATTTGCTTCCTGAGCTCAAATGGTAAGTTATGAGCTTGTTTTCTTACACTGTGTATTATATAGCCCCTAGAGGCAAAAGGAGTTATATATTAGCCCAGTAATTTTCTGTGGATCTTCTCTAAAGGTTGTGCAAGATCTGAGAAAGAAAATCAAGCCTGGGGTCAGTGGCTTTATTTGGAATTTATTTGTTGGAATTTATTACAGCAACAAAAATTTTACCCACTAAAACTACTGAAGAGCTATTTATAATTTATGCTTTTAACAGCCGTTGGTAAACTATTGGTAATTTTTTTTAATCCCACTATATTATCTCTGGAGTAATTGTTAGGCAGTTTCTCACCAGAACTTTAATCAATTCCTGTTCTTAGCAACATGGTAAATTTTGTGTTCTGTTACTTCTTTGGTTTGTTATGTCCTCAACTCTGTTTCCACTAAGCCTTAAGATGATTAAGATCCTCAGATCAAGATGAAATGAACACACTTCTTCAATGATATAATTTTCTTCTACTCTTAAGTTTGTACATACCATTATAAATTCTCACATCCTCTTGAGTAACACTGGCATTTGCTCCCCAAACAACCAGCTTGTGGATAAGAGCTGGATACTTCGCAGCTGCAATCAGTGCTGTAATGCCACCATCACTCCATCCCAGCAAAGAGAACTTCTTAAATTTCAGTGCCTTGATTGGTACAAGAAAGTTATATGCAAATCATCAGCTATTTTTATCAACAAATATCAAATATTTCCTGAAAACTATCTGTACAGATTCAAATACAACACTAAAAAGTTGAATTATAGTTAGCTTTCATAACTAGAAAATATAAATTTTCCTGCTTATACAAAAAAGGCTCAGAAAAAGGTCAAACATTTGGAAAATAAATTATACCCTCCCTTCCAATCTTTCTTGGCTATTTACTGAAACAGAAAGTAGTCATATTAGCTGCATTTAAAAAGCCCTATTGAAACTAAGACTTGTTTATTTACAATGGAGAGTGAAGACTTTTTCAGAGAGCATGATGGTGTTAAGAACTCCTTGATTCTCTTGGTATAAAGTTGGCAAAGACTATAATAGTGTTGGATGGTATGTAATACAAGACGAAGATGAGCTTAAGAAAAAGAGAAGTTTAAGACTTTAAAAACAAAATATAGTGATCTAAATTACCGATGCTATTTAGTGAAAACATCTGCATGGTAATGACCAAAAAAATACTTACACATTTGCTATGGGATTGTTTCAAATTTTGGTGCCTACTTCACATTTGCTGATGCTTGTTCCCTAGCTTATAACTGTACACTTTAAATGTTACTTCATGGTAAATTCCAGTTTACAATACTGATACTGAAATATTTCCTTCTTCAAAAGGAAGGCTGTGAGCAAAAAATATGGCAACCAAGACCTTAATTCATTCTTGCTTGTACACTGCTTTCCACTATAATTTGTTTTCTCTTATACCAAAAGCTGTTGTAGGGGGTAACAGCAGTGGCAGGTGAGAGGATTTTGCATGTGTGATGTTCAGTGGGCAGAGGGTGAGGAAGGGAAAGAGATTCAGAGGCAAAAGCATCTGAAGGTTGCACACAGACAACATTGAATGGTTAAACAGTTTTTACAGGTTTGCATACAGAAGCCTTGGTTTGTGAATTCTCTAACAAACAACCACAATAAAAGGTTTCAATGTTTTTTTTTAAAGGCAGAGATGATATTCTTTGAGATGAGGTTAAGGGAGATATTATACTTTTGGAGGAAAAAGAGAAACAGTTAACTGAGTTAGTTGAGTTTGGTCCTTGTTGTTTTATTGTTGGAGTCCAGTCCTGCTTTCTTCATTCAGAAGAAGGCAAAAAAACACAGGAAATGAGAAACAAAAGAACTGCAGAGAGATAAAAAGTAGTTTCTAATCTAGAAGCCGACTCCTGCTTGTAAACTTGATGCTCAAGTGAGGCATAGCCTTATCAGTCAACTAGAAACCTGGCAAACATGTACCATTATCAGGCTTTTCTGCTTTTGGCTTCTCCCTTGATACTAGACTTACTTTAGAGTTGCTCAAAATTAGATTTTACCCAGCTAAGCCATAATCAGCAAACAGAAAAAAAAAAAAGGTAGGAAAAAGAAAAGGACATGCAAGGACAGAGCTGACGGCAAGAAAGAGAGCCGTGAATTTTAGAAGCTGATCACAGGCTGGCCCTGGCCTGCTGAAAAAGTAGTCACCTGCAACCACCTTTCAGTATAATGCTATTGAAGGGTATCTGGTATCTCAGTAAGCTGCAGGAGTTGGCAGCCATGCTTGTAAAACTTGGGCTTTTGTTGTTGCTGCTGCTGCTGCTGTTCTCCTGCTGCCAATAGCAAATTATGGATCTCACAGTTGGCTGATGGGTAGAACAGCTTATTAAAATTTTTGTCTATTAAAAACCATCCTAGTTTATTTGCCAGCCCTTCAGCTGAAATCCATTTGCTTCCAGTTCTGTTTCTCTTGTTTGCTAGCCATTATCTCAGTGCACTCTTTGGGTTGTCTCAGTATGTCTTTCCAGCAGGAGTAGTTTAACTTATTCTCTTTGGCCTTCCAAAAAACAATGAGATATAACAAATGTGTTGGATGTGGTGTGCATGCTTATTTGATTGCTTTAATCTTGAACTATTTACAGTATAGGTCTGTACCTAACATTGGCAGCAACCTGAGAGTTTTCAACTCCTTAATTCTGTGGGCAATTTTGTGCTGGCCGTATCCTGTAAACAAACAAAACTGCTTTTGAAATCACCTCCTCCATCCAAGCCTCTGTGAAATGCAATCAAATGATCATGTAGGCTGTCACAAAAATACTTTACAACCTTGAGTTGCAATACAACAGCACTCTGTACCATGGGCTTTCATTGGCTCAAAGGAAGTACACAACAAATAACAGCTGCAATCGATCTACAAAAACTTGGAGAAGCAGAAGCCCATCCTTTCAGTGGGATAGTAGCTCTGAACAATAAGAACATCTTAAATGTCAACACTAATTATCTCCATAATGACCATTTTAATGCCATTGACCTTTGTTAATGTTAGACATTGGGATGGAGTGCAGCAAAGCAGACTTAAAACATTTACTTTTTCCAGCCAAATTCGTTATTTGCATTACACTGCTGTTGTTTCAGGTCAGCTCTACCACAGAACACATACAGTGATGTGGAGCACTGGCATCTCTATCAACCTKCAAAATACTCTGCAGAATTTCAGCTTTTATTATTTCACAGAAGCTTCCAGCAGTCACAGCTCCAACAGAGAGGCCAAAATCTAGAGGAGCCTAAATAAAGGTTCTGAAGGCTCAGATGGGTTTAGTGGTGTAGGCTGTGTATATGTAAACCAATATACTATTATAATGCCCTCTGCATTAGGAGTTATGACAGTTAAGACATAACTTTGCAGGAGTTATGACTTTGTTTTATTCTGGAAATCCTGGATGTAATCATTCCTTAGATTTTGTGCCTTTATTTCATGCTAAAATAGAAGCAAGTTACCCACAACTGCAAGCTACCCATGCTTGGAAAAATTTAAGTAATTTGTTATTATATGTCTATATCAATAAACATCTTAAAAAAACCCCAGGATGTTACATATAATTTTGCTGCCAAAAAAATCTAGTAATTTGTTTTGGCAACTTTTAACATTGAYAGGTTGCTGTCCTGTTTGATTACAGACTACACGGTTTCATCTTCTTTGGGGATAGCTTTGTTTTCTAATCTGCATTCATTAGTATTTGAAGAGAGGCAGAAAAAGGGTTACAAGCATTTAGACTGAAAGTTTGTCACCTATCCATGGCAGCATCTTTATTTTCTGTATTAGCATAGCAGAATAAATTGGTGATTCAGGAGATTATTTCCATGGTTAGAGAGCAAAACAATATCTTTATCCTGATTCTGCTGTCAGATCTATTTTGTTTCACTGTGTAGAATACTCCAGGAAGGCTGCATTTTCAATTTCAAATGGTTCTACGAGGTTACTGCTCATTACAGAAATACAGTTGGATTCACTGCCTGAATCTTGTCTCATATTTTTGGAATTTTAATGCTCTGCCAACTTTCTTAACATGGCCAAAGAAATTGTATAGCTTAACATAGTAAAGCAAAATATTAGTTAAAACTAAACCCAGAAAATAGTGTTAGCACCTATATGATGGAATCATTATAAAAATCAGAACAAAGGAACATAGATTTGAATTGTAGAATTCTGTAAGATGGAGAAACGATGACAACTTTAGGTCATATTCTTCATAATCACAATAGTTGTTTTAGTTATTAAGATCTGGTATGATTACAGGAATTCTTTGATTCCCTGTACAAATTATGTCAGTAATAGGCCTTAAAGTGCAAAGTGTCAGCTTAGTTTTCAGGATCAAATGTTTCAGATGAAATGGGYGGCTCAAGGCAAAATGCCAAGACTCCATTAGCTAGAAATTTTTCTAAGAACGTTTCACTACTGTAATCCCTGCAGTTAAGCCACTTAGCACAGGCTTTGTTTTTTCATACATACCTTACCTAAACTTTATATGGTTCTTCATTGCAAACCTCTTAGGGCAGGGTATTTTGGAGTCAAAATGTATTGCTTTATAACTAATTTCCACTGCTGAATCCCTGTATATTGTAAAAGAGATGGAAGAATGAAATATTTTCCAGAACAGTGTGTATCTGCCCAGTTTTAAGCCCTCATTTGTATGTTCTTCTATGTAACTTGCTGTCTGCTGGGGGGCTATATACTTAACAGTACTTTTCTCTCCTCCTCAAAGTTTAAAGAAAAACAGGTTTTAGAAATATATATATTAATAACAAAATCTCAGAATAGATTTACCTGCATAAGATCTACAGCATCTTTTGCATCCCTCTCAAAGAAATCTAGAGGAAAGTCTCGAGATGGAGGGATGGATTGTCCATACCCCCGAGGATCCCAAGCAACAAYTGTGAAAAGCTGCTTGTTCATAGACTTAAGCTGCGGTCCAAAATCGGTCTGACCACTCCCTGAAACATCAACATTTTTCAGTTAAAGTAACCACTCTTATACATATATAGTGTACATACTATAAATGGGAAAACTTATATCTTAATTCTAAAAAAGACGCTATCTATCAACTGAAATATATTTTATCTCTAATTGTAACCGAGTATTGCAACTCTCGGCCAGGAAGTACCATAATAAAAAGCTTTTTAGAATATTTGTAATACACTTAAAGCAAACTATTTCTAGAAGGCCTGCAAAGCTTATCAACTATTGTGCTCTACACAAATGCTTTAACACAGAATCAATAACTCAGTCACCTGGAATCAGCCAGGGTACAGATTTATCTTTAACAGTGATAAAGCAGTAGGATGGCCATTGCTGTTCATCTGGACAGCACAGATGAAACTTAGCTTAATGGAAAGCTATTCTGCTGGAGTAGAATGATGTTTAACTAGGCCATATTAAAAGTTTTGGCTAGGAAAAGTGCTGAAGGATGGATTAAAATTCGAACTTTTCATTGAACAATCTAGAACAACTGTCTCCTTCCCTGTGAAAGGAGAGGAATATCCTGACTTTAGCTAAGAAACTTGTGGTCTGTAGATGAAAAGCACTGTGTGATAGAGTTTCTTATTGATAAAACACTTTAACAAGACTATTGGTGCTTAAATTGAGCCTTAAATGCTTTGTTGACTGAGGAGACAGTGGTGACATGAAAGCACAAAATTCTAACGTCTTATTTTTCTAATATGTAAATTGCCAAATAGAAGTCAAATATAGCAATTTTTTCTGATGCAGAACTGTTTCCTTTATTAATGGCTCACGCTTTCAAAAGATGAAAAAATGAACTATTCCAGTCTAGAAAATGCTATTGCACTAAGCTATCTATGAACACTAGCATGAAGGTAAGAAAACTACAATTTATTTCTCATTTGGATTATGGTCATGTGTTAACAGTATCAACATTACTGCGAATAAAAACTGTTCAGCTCTAGTATATCATATTTGAATGATGTAAATCAAATATCAGAATGACTATCCATAATTATATTATAAAGGCTGTTTAAGGGCATTTAGGATTTGTACTTGGAGGAATATGTCCTCAAGTATCTCCTCCCATCTCATCAACTGGTCCAAATGACAGAAGAGGCTGTATATAGCATGTCATGATGAGCTGACTACAGACTGATATCAGCTTTTCTCCCTTGCAATACCAATTAACATCTACAGTCAGAAGCAAACTCTCAGGTTGTTTGAAAAAAAGCAACGCAGAGTGATTAATATTAATCATGTATTTTTAAACAGGCTTTATATGAACTTCTTCACTACTCTGCACATGCTTGTTATACTACATTTTTTGGAACTTAAAAAAAATCCACAAAACTGAAAGCACATCCAGATGCTGTGTCTTCTTGGTTTTCTCAATACTTGTCCATTTAGAAAGAGAAACATCATTTTATTTTACCATATGTTATTAATAGTCTGGAGACTGATTAATTCTATTGACCTAAAAGCACTTACCTTGTTGCCAGCACACTTATTAGTCTGTTAATATTGTAAGTAGTATATAATATTATTGTAAATTTAGTATTGGTACAAAGGGAGAACATACTTGATGGTCATAATTTAATGCTCACCCTCATATGTTGCCCAAAAATCTGAGACCATGGTTAATAATGGTAAAGATACTAAGTCCTAACTATTAGTGTTTGCAATAATGCTAACTGAGCAATTGTAATATACAGATAATAATAGTATTACCTCAGAACTGAAGAAAGACAACATTCTATTTAAGGAGTTGGTATTGGCAACAGGATTATTAGTTTAAAAAGCTGTTAGAATGAATTGGTTAAAACATATTACTCCTAAAGCACCCCTAGCATTAACTTTTTCGCCCTCCCTCTGAAAATGACTTGAAATAAAGAATTACTTCATGTAAACTTGAAAATGTTGCTGCCGATAAGAATAAATGTCTCCTACTCTTCAGCTGTGAATGTTCTATCACTTTGATCCAGCAATTCAGTTAAGCATGAGCACAACTTCAAGCTCAGTAATAGTCCTACTGACATCCTGATATGAACAGCTAGTAAGTTTGAGTGGTTGTGTAGTACTGAATGTATTACAAGAATTCAGAAGAAAACCTTGGGTTAATTTTAAAAGGTTGTTATCAAAAGCAGTGGTCTCATCAGCCAGCTATCACACAGCTAGCAGAATCTGTTTTCCACCCCTAAAAGCCACTGAGAATTTTAACAATGTCCCCACGAATGAGCGAAACATGAAAACACATTTTAAATCAAAAAGCCAGTCTCATCTGTGTCTTTTTCACTATGAGAGTAAACCACAAGTGCTGCAATATGACTATTAATTCCATTGGAAGGCACCTAGTTTCCAAAAAGGAATGCATCATTCAGCCTGTGTAACAAATATGGCTGATCTGATTTTTTTCAATACTTTGCACCTTGTGCAGCTATTTTCCACCTGGGCTGGACACCCCCTGTGCACAGTCAGATCCAAAAGGTGTGAGTGACTATGTAAGGCAGCAGAAATTCAGAACTAATATGTTTAGGTATGAGGTGCTTGGTGAGACAAATAAAATCTTTAAAAACAATTTTCTGGTTACAATAACTCTGCCTTAACTTATCTTTCATGTGTAGCAATTCCTTTTAATGATAATGCTTCATAATCAGGTGTTAAACATATTACAAAATAGTTTTGCATAATCTAGCTTGGGAGCAGACAGGACACAAAAGAGGTAGTTGCCCCACAGAGATAAGACAAAATCTCCAGACCTAGCATTCCAGGAAGTAGAAGAACTGCATGGTTTCCTTCTCCCGTTTGCTGATAATGCAGGTGGACTCCATTAACTTGGATTTTGGCAGATGTTATCGAAGTACTGGGGACAGGGAGAGAGAAAGGAAAACATGCAGAGAGGAAATTCTCATTACTACATGCTCATTCAAGGAATATAAAATGATTACTTTTTCTAGATATGAAGGACTATACAGTGAAACTTATCTGGGTCACTTGCCCTTTCATGAATGCACAGAAGAGGAAATAAAAACATGACTGGAGCAGAGAAGTATTCAATATGTCACTGTTAGAGAATATTGGACTGAAGCTGTCTAGAATTAATCGCTTAGCATAACTTGCTTAGCATTAGTAGCTAAATTTGCTGAAGCCTTAGGCCTCAGGCTGTGAATTTTTACCTAGATAAGTAAAAGGGGGCCCCAGAGCCGGTTCAAGCTGGAGGGATAAAGAAGTTACACGGACAGCAGGAGTAGCCAACCTTGAAGATAAGCAGCAGCCTGCCTAGAGACAATGAAGGGGCCCAGTGAAGAAGGGGAAGACCCCAGACCTAACCATTACTATTGGTCCAAACTATCACTTAAGGGGTGGGGAATTTAGATTGTAAGGGTGTAATTGCCCAGGGATTTCTTTGTTCGGGGTCCCTCTTCGGAGGCACCCAGCTCGAGCTGTAATTACCRCACRTGTATCATTAAATTTTATTTCTCTCCAATCTGACTTTGAACTTCTGCCTCAGCAGGAACCTAGGGTCGGACCCTGTTATGGAGGCCAGCGAACCTAATAGTTTCCACAACATCACCACTATGTAACATTTGTACCTAGGTTTCACAAATGCAGTTAAATGGCTTAAGTCAAAGGGGACAGCGCGGGGGTGTCAGGACCATACAATAAGGTGAACATAAAAGCAGCTTTAAATGGCTACAGTAAACTGTTGCAAGAAATATATTAGAGGCTAAACTTCATTTTGTCACAGAATAACTTTCAAAATGGTGGTTCACCTTGTTATTACTGGTGTTCACCTTGTTATTACTAAACTGAACCTCACCACCTGCCAAAGAAACCACAATCTATTGTCACGGTTCCTTACGAACCAGAGGTTCTACAATGAAAAACATCTTGCACTGAGATGAGGCTGGACGGATAGGAGAAGAATGTGACAATAATAATTATGTCAATGTAACCTCAGCAGGAGGTAATGCTTAATTGGAAAATATCGTGTGACAAAAACCCTAAAGAAGCATTCTAAATGGAAAAGTGTAAACCAGCAGGGTTACAGAAACTGACACGTAGGACAACATCCTCCCTTAAACCTGTAAATTAACCTTGCAATACAAAATAAGACATATTTGTAAATGCAAATAGTTTACCTGTGATACTAATTATAGATACAAACTCCTAGTGAGAATACAGAAGTAGCATATATTGAAAGATTCTTTTTAACAGTGTAAATGATTGCATCTGGTCTCCCAGTTAAGTTTGTGGCCTAATAGTTGCAAGGAATCTTTTTACCAGTCTAACTCATTTTGTTTAAAGGTGGTAATGTAATATGAATTTTCCCAATTGATTGCCTAACAGCTAAACTTCTTTCACTGCACTTCAGTTTACCTGGATTAAATATTCTTGCTCCACTGAATTCACTCAAGTACAGTGAAGTACAGAGTAAGCATAGTCCCACCCACGTAGAGTTTAAAATCAAGGATTTAAAAGTAAAAAAAACACTTAAATCTTTCTCATAAGGCAATTGAAAAAGAACACAGCTTGTGAGCTCAGGTTCCCAGTTCATAACAATGGCAGATAAACTGCAGAACTTGTTCAACATAAAGCCACTTGGATTTTACATAAAATCCTTGTCTACATAGCATACCTAATAATGCCACATACTAAATCAGGGCTGTGATTTTGCAGAATAGGATCAGCTCTTTCCACCTGTGCAGATTCAATTTGAATATTGAAGTATAAATGCAGATCTATATTTCAGGAATACAGGCCAGACATCAAGAAAGCCATTATGTCATTAAAACTTCAGTGAGTTTTGCTGAATTGTTATGGCAATATGATTCAAGTGATTAGTCTGGCTGTATTTTTTAACTTATTTTAAGTACATACACCACACCGGATACAGCTATATATTTCACAGCTAAGCAAATTCTGAAAGCAGCTTTCAGATACGCTTTCTTAACC
Source organism: Apteryx rowi (assembly GCF_003343035.1). Taxonomy (NCBI): domain Eukaryota; kingdom Metazoa; phylum Chordata; class Aves; order Apterygiformes; family Apterygidae; genus Apteryx; species Apteryx rowi. The sequence goes on along the minus strand of NW_020449418.1, from coordinate 9,550,908 downwards.
TCTTTTAAAATATCTGATAGCTTTGCTTTTTCTCTCTATAAAAGAAAATACTTTATTTTTTCCCAGTATACCATCTTTTAGTTTGCTCTTCATTTCAACAGGTTATTTTATCATAGTTCTCATCATAGCAATTGAGCAGCTCAGTTTTATTATTTCTAGAAATACCCAAGGTTTTTTGCTTCTGAAGAATAAATACCAAAAGCATGCCCAGTTCTGAACAAAACAGAAATAATCACCACCCTGCTACCTTTTTTTTTTAAAAGAGGTAAACAAAGTGTAGTTTTCATAGACAAGAGAAGTAACTTATATTCTACTTCCCTGATTCAGATAATGCTAGTTTTTTTCCATAGCTCACCCTTTTTTTAGGATTACTTATTAACATCATGTGTTCAAGAATTTGCTGAGTTTGTGATGCCCTTCTGTTCTTGGATCACATCTGAGTGTAAAGTCTGATGAAATAATGGAGTTTCACATATAGAGTATTTTCAATGCTTTCTACATTAAGAACAAATGATTGTTGTTTATACATGCTGAGAAGCTGTACTGGAATTGGCTACACCTCTTGCAGATTTGGTTCCAACCACAACAAATTTCTGTGAATGCGAAATCACTTCAGTATGATTGTTATCATGATGGCTTCACTTCTGTAAAGTTTTTTTTAAAGACTTCATTTTTCAGTGGTTGGCGTAATCATGTTTGCAGAAATCATGTTTTAAAACAACCAGTTGTAACTGAGGTAGTAGTGTTAAGGTTTACATCTCTTTGAGGAGCGGTGGTACATACTGCCTGTATTCACCAAGACAGTGCAGATGCAGAGTATGCAGGTGCAGAGGGTGATTAAACCTTGTGCTGTGCCTTGTTGGAGTCCACACTTCACCTCCGAGTCTGTAAGAGTGTAGCTTAATCTGTGAACTACATTTCTGTTCCAGCTGTGTTACAAAAACAACCTAATCTTTATCTCTGTAAAAGACATTATGGTATAATGTCTGCTTTCCTTAACAGGATCTGCATAATAATCAATATTACTTGGCTATTAACCTCTCTTCTCCTTCTCAGACTTTCTTTCATACCATTTCTCTTTGCAGCCCTGACCTTCTCCAGGAAACACCTTATCCGCAGGTACTAGAGAAGCAGTGGCATTTAGCAGCACGTCGTGCCTTGCAGGGGGGAAAGGGACTTGCAGAGCGGAGAATGAGAGCGCCAGATGAAAAGGGGCCGCGGAGCCTTGCAACAACTCCTTGCAACAGCGGGAAAGCAGCCAGGAGCTCTTCCCTCCCCCAGAGAAAGACAAACCTCCCCGGCCAAATGCAAACCCGGCGCCTCAGGGTACTACTAGCGTCCCCCTTCCTAAATCCACAACGTGTACCCCCTTTGCCAAAACACCTTGCCCAGCCCTCCCCCACGGCCCCTTCCGTGACGACCCAAACCCGGCGGGCCCCGCCGGCAGCAGCGGGGCGACGGGCGAGGAAGAAGCAGCTAGTCTGGGGGAAAGAGGCAGCTGTTTTTTTTACCCGTAGGAGGCGGCCGGTCCCCGAGCCGTGAGCAGCGCAGCCCGGAACAGCCCCCGCAGCGCCTTGCCCGCGCTCCGCCAAGCCATTTTGCCGGGCCGGAGCCCGCAGCCCGGCTCCGCCTCCCCCCGCCCCGCTCCTGGAGCTGCTGGGCGGGGAGGCGGCTCCCGCGGCGAGCCCCAGCCGCCCGGTGCCAGGCCGCCAGGCGGGCCTGGGCTCTAGGGTCAGCCCCGCTGAGGGCGTGCTCCGAGGTTTTGAGGGGTGCCCGTGGGCTGCAAGGCATTTTGGGCACCCCGACCACTAAAAGCCACCTGACGCCTGTAGCCACCCACGGCCCCTGAGCTGTCTCGCCAGCCACCCTGAGTCACAGGGACAAGGAGCATGGAAAGGTTATTCCAGCCCAGAAGTCAGGCTGGGCCCTGTSCTTCCTCAAGCCTCAGGGAGCGTGTATGGGTGAGCCAGGACAGCATGCTTGCTCCCACACCTCCCAAGGTGCCCAGGAGTTCAGTGCCTGTCTGTGAAGGGAGCAGAGGCTGCCTAGATACACTCTTCCCTTCAGTGTGCCATCTAGGAAAGGGTGGAGAGAACAGCAACTGCACAATGTTCAGACATGCTACAGGGTGCTAAGAGCCAAAGGGTGTTTTTCCTCTCAGTGTGTGCAGCAGCAATTCACATCCAGACCATCCTAATGTGAATTTAGGAGTATCCAACTGTAACGAAGGCAAAGCACCCCGAGCACTTCACTCATTCCCAGCCATCCTTCACCAAGGCCGGTAGCAAGGACCAGGCATCATGGGGTGATGAAGGAGGCTACATGGGGTATGAGTTGGGGGGGCCTCTTGTGCACCTCAAGCTCAGAGGCCCTCTTTGACTCTGGAATGGGAAACGCATCATCTTTAAGGTGCAGAAAAGCACAAAAAGGGAGGCAGGGTGCCTCTCTGGTCCCAGCCAGGGAGCTGCAAAGCCCCCCAGCTTCCTTGGGGGACGGAAATGCCCCGGGCCAAAAGGGCAGCCTTGCCCTCATCACCCCCGCCCCAATAGCCGTTCAATGCAGGCCCCCTTCCCTGCTGAACATGCGCACAGCACCTCTGCGTGCGGAAACGCAACGGCCAACAGCTGCAGCAGCGCAAGGCGGGAAAGCTTCTCCTTTGGAGCTCTCTGATTGGCGGCTGCGGTTGTCACTCACGGCAGGACGACGTGCCGGCAGCCGTTGCTGAGGGAGGGGTGTGGCTGTTCTTCCTTTGCGTCCCRCCCCCTTCCCGGTGGGCGTTAGCAGCTTGCCTTAGCGGGGTGGCGGCTTGGTGGTTGGGCTCAAATGGAGAGAGCTGAGGGTACTGGTGTGAAGGGGCACCTGCTCCAGGATAGGGAGATATGAGGGGTAGAAGAGGGATCCGTCCACTCTCCCATCTGTTTTCACCTCACTCAGAGAAGAGGGGTTTCTGTGAGGGCCCTTTTTGTTCCCAATTGTCCTGTTTCTCTCCCAAGGCCAAAGAAGACAGAACGCTGCCTGTGAGAGGAGATGAATGGTCTAGGCACTTGGGTAGAAAAAATGGCCACTTTAAAGGGCTCTTGTGATCCAGAGCYGTGATTGAAGGCCTGGAGATAAGAGGTGCAGCACCCTGACTGTGGATAACATTTTCTATGAAGGGATCACTTAGCATTTCTCACAGAGACAGTTGGGTTAACTGCATCTGGAACCACCCCATATTTTTCTACAGTGGTACATTAATTTCCTCTCCTCCCTTTTCTCTCTCATCTGGTGAGGGCTTTTCATTTCACCAACTGATCTCTTCCCCCCCCCCCCCCCCCAGTATTGTACGATGAGTCCTTTCTGCCATATCCGTCAGTTATTCACCACAAGTCAGGAGAATTTGTTACATCTCCTTCAGCCATACAAGGAGGAGCTATGTAGAAAGATAAGTCCATACATAGCCTACATATGTAAATATGTAGGAAGTCTAGAGATTGAGAGGCATTTTAACGGGAGTGAAACTGGATTAAAAAGTTTGCAGCTTTTCCCTCTGAAGCTACTAGTGAAACACGAGATAGGAACCCCTTTAGATATGGCCAAATTGCAGAATTCAGGACAGTTTCAGTTTGTGCAGCAGGAGAGCAAACTACCTCTTTTGACTAGTCAGCTGTGAGCTCCAGTCATTTTCTGCCAGAATGTAATGTGGACAGTGACCCTCACAGCATAGATGAGCCTCTGAAAGTGGGCTAAGTCCCCAGGACACTGCAGGGGCTTGTAGGTGTCATTGGGCAAGAGAGAAGGCACCTAGTCCTGATGCTGGATTGCTTGTGATTAGCCATACTAAAGCCCTTAGACTTGAATGGCTTGATCTGCTCAGGGAATAAAATGAACCAGCATGCTCACACAGTTGAGCATCCGGGGTCTGGCCGTTGCTCCCACCTGCCTTGGCCTCTCTTCTGCCTTTGCCTTCCTTGGGCACCATTCAGCTCAGCAACCACCCCTTTGGGGTTGGACCCTACTACTTCCAAACACAAGCCCCAGCCTCCCAGAGCAAGCTGCCCAGGCKCTACTCCTGCTCGCAGCCTTTGCCACTCCAGCCAACAGCTCTGCCCAAATCAAGGGACAAGCCAGCCAAAAGAGCCTCCGTGGGGCTGTGCACCATGGGAGGAAAGGACAGACTCTGCCCCTGGGTGGGTGGCAGTGGCCATAGCTGATCACTGCTTGGCACCTACTTGGGTGTCACTCCGGGGCAGGATCCTCTTCAGCTGCCCTCACTGGTGCCTGCTCCACAAAAGCTATCCTCGGTGGCACCCTGGGTGAGGCTGCTGTGGGAAGAGAGGGGCACAGGGTGATTCCCAGCTCTCAGCAGGACAGGGAAGGGGCAGAAGGCTTCACGGTCCCCAGCTACACAAGCAGCCCCCAACAGGAGGGACTTCCCCATCCTCAGGACCTTTCCATCCTGCTCTATCAGCAATCCCTCCCTGCCCCACTGCCTTGGCATGTGCCAGTCCCTCAGGGACACCAGGGGCTCCCATGGCTGCAGCCCCCCTTCTCTGCCCGGTGCTGGGGTCCCACACTGGTGGCCTGGGGCTGGGCCGGGCTGGGACGCTCTCCTCCTTGCAGCCTGACCCTGTCATGTCACCAGGACAGAGACAGCGCTGGCCCTGGCCAGAGCCCCTCATTGCCCTCCCTCTGGCTCAGGGCATCCCCTCACCGCTGGTGGCCTTGCTGTCCTCCAGCTCCCAGATGCCAAGGTTGCTGGCTGRATCCTCAGCAGAAAGAGAGACACYGCTCATCTGCTTGATCTCCAGAGAGCGTGGCTCACTGCGGCTGACATCCCTGTGCCACCCTCGGCTGGGGAAGCAGCTGCAGAGCACCTGCCACCAGCCACAGGCCTTGGAGCTGTCCTGTGACTGCAGCCCCATGATGGATGATCCCCGCAAGGAGCCAGATGATGATTCTTCCTCCAGGGCTGGTGCTCTCTCCTGCCTCTCAGCCAGGAACCAGCGTTGCCCCCCAGCAGCCTCCACACCAACTGGCCCTTGCCACGGGGACACCTTTGCGGATGTCATCTGCCTTCCCCGCCTCATCCTCTGCATCCTGCAACTGAGGGAAGCAGCCCTGAGCCTGGGCTGAGCGCTGCCTCTCCCTAAAAGCCCCTCTCCTCTCTGCTCGCAGGCGCACCAGGAGCACCACCTCCCTTTTCYCTCCAAAGCCACCAAAGAAGGAGAACGTGTCAAGTAACCCACGCGCATCCCAACCTCCCATAGGAAAAGGAAACTATTTCCATTGCTTTTTAGCTTGTGGGACCAGTGCGACTTCTCCCCACGCTCCTTTGGGCCTGTCTGCCTGCAGGAGCTCTTCTTGCTGCCTGGCTGTGCCCAGGCTCMCAGGTCAGCCTGGGCCCATGGCTGCAGCCTGTTCAGAAACACCCGCTCGCAGTTCCCTGTGCCCTTTTCCAAACCCCAAGTGCAGGAGTGACTCCTCATCTCCTCCAAAGTCCCTCTGGCCATCCCGTTTCCTTTGGAGCATTCAAGCACCCACCACCCTGACCCCTCTTGGTCAGCATGGGGCAGAGGAGGAATGAAGCTGCTCTTACGCCCTCAGGCTAATTGGCCRTTGCTCCTCTCCGGACGCTTGCCCAAAGGACACGGCTCGTGCCTGGCCTCACGCCCGGACACAGGGGCCCCTGTGCTGAGGCCCCCACTGCCAAAGACCCCACCGGGAATATCCCGTGAGGGCYGGAGCACTCTGGGCTGAGCCCAGGGCAGGTGCTGCCCGCAGTCCCTTGCCGTGCAGGAGGTGAGAGCCCCAATCGCACCTGCCGAAAAGGCCGGCTCACTCTCGTGCGCCCACACTCGCCAAGGACCCGCAGCCCAGTGCAGCCTGGCTGCAACCTCCTGGGACACCCCTGCCCCTGGCGACAGGGCTCCCTCCTATTGCGTGCAGGGGCTCACCCTACAATACGGGCCAGGGCCACAGCCCCACCCAGGGCCCCTCCCCCGCTGCCCCAGCCCCACCATCCCCAGGGCCCTGCGAGGCCCTTGCAGCAGCCGCCCTCCTCCCTCTGGCCTCACGGGGCGTGTCCTGCCCGCTGGGTTAGCTGAGAGGGGACCGATGGAGGGTCCCCACGTGCCCTCCGACCGCTCGTCCCTCAGAACTGCCCCCGACAGGGCTGAGAGACAGGGAAGGGGAAGCAGCTGGGCATCGTGGCAACTCGTCCTCCCCCTCCTGCTGCCCTGGCACATCTGGCCCCGCACTGYCACACAGATGCAGAGGGTCTCAGCCCCCAAGGGGTCTTCCCCAGGGCAGGGAAGCCCTCCCTGTTCCTCCGGGCCTCAGGCCTGCACTCCCTCCTGGAGCAAGGGCCCTCAGTCCTGTTGCCCGCAGCTGTGCCGGAGCCAGCCCAGACTGAGGGACTCCCAGAGCCTGGGGCTCGCGCACACACAGGCACACAGAGCCCACAGAGGTGCCCGGCACCATCCTGTCACAGGGTGGCTCTGCTGCCATCCCCCTCCCTCAGGAGCACACCTCCGTCCCATCCCCGACGGCCCTCCTCCCTCCTCCAAGGGGGCTGTTGTGTCCCCATCGGGTCGGCCCGATCCCATTGCACACTCCTGCTACAGCTTTCACACAGCCACCCTTTCCAGCCTCAGGTCAAGGCGAGGGGGAAGAGCACTTGCAGCCTCTGCCTTGCCACTGGCTCTCTCTCCTCTGCCCACGCTCAGCCATCCCAACCCAAGAATGCAGCTCCCGCCTGTGACCGCAACCACCTGGGCTTTCATCTGCACCAGGGCTCTCTGTTAAGGTGCAAAGAGCCCCAGTGGGAAGAACCCGCGTGGGCTGGAGTCACGAGCTGGCTCCTGGGCTCAGTCAGGACTTTGGCAGATCCCTCCTATGKACAAAGAATTGGGCCCCCCTTACTATCAAAAGGATTTCTGTGTGTGCTGCTGTAGGGCTGGGTTTGGTTTTCTGCCTGGTGGGGTTATAAATTAGTGACCAAAAGGGTGCAAACTCACAGTGGACACACTGTGTCACAGATGACTCTCGACTGTCCACGCACACCCAGTTCTGATCATAACGTCCCCTTTGTCTTCTTCCCAGTGGCTGCAGTAAGGGTAGAGCGTGAGACCGGTACTGCCCCCAAGGAGCCCTTTTGTGGTGAGGAACAAATGAGCACCACCTGAGTAACTCCTGCCACATGCTGCAAGGAGCACTTTCTGCAGAAGCTGCTGAGATCAGGCTGAGGAAGGGATGGGAGGAAAAGAAAAGGCCTGGAGGGCACAAGAATCCAGGGAAAAAAGCCCTCCTAGGCACCAGGGAGTTCTGATGCAGCCATTTGTACTAGGTGCGCTTTCTTTCTATTCCTGTCTTGAAAAACATCATAAAATATTCTTGTTCATAAGCAGACAAATTCAACCACTGTGTATATTCTCCTAGGAGAGACCATGAGAAAGAGATTTGCTGAGTGTTTTGGCCCTGGCTTGCCACTCATCTTAGGTCAAAATCTCTGTACAGTTGCTGCCTTACCGCCACTTACGTCCATGAGGCTGGTAACTTGACAGTCTGATGGGAAATCACTATTCTATCTCCTCTTTGCTTCTTTCTTTTCCCCCAAAGGATAGCTGATCCGCACCTATAATAAATCTTTCCTCCTTGCCCCCATTATTTTCTTGCATTTGTGATCTGCCATGACAGGTCATTTTTCAAAGATCAATTCCACTGTGGATTTCTTGGGGTGAAATGGGGAACCCCGTAAGCTAGTATAAGCTGGTCCCTCTGCCATACTCAAAGTTCTGTAGATTTTAAGGCCAGATAAGGGCACTGGCTCATTTCATCAAACCTCCTGTACACCACCAGCTTTTCCAGTTCACCCAGTTAACCTTGTACTGAGACCTACAGCCTTGCCTTTGACTGAATCAGTCCACTACTAGAGAATGATGTCTGTTACGTTTCTCTTGTAGCGAGGAGTTAACAGGAAATTTGGGACATTTCTAAGTCAAAGCCGTAAGACAACACAATAGCTTCTGAGGAACGCAAAATACAAATGTCACTGTGGCAAATACCGAAACACCCCAGGTTCAACAGAAAGAGGAAGTATGGGTTTAAGCATGCATTAACAATATATAAACACTCCAGTACCTGAGGGAGATGACACTCCCTTCACACTAATTTCTGCTGAAATCTCCAATTCTGCATCGTCATTTCTATCATTGTCTTAGCAGCTAAGTAGCTTTAAAGCTAACCCAAATTTGCTGGTATTTGTGATGATCCCACTTTCATTCTGCTTTTAATAAAATGGTGGCTGCTCTATCAAACAGCAGAAATCCATTCAGACTACACTGTTATGAAACTGTTAGCTTTTTGACATCAACCAGAAGTTAATGAACACTTACTGCTTGTTCTAGAGCTAAAAGAAYGGCCCAAAAGATCTGCTGGCATTATTTATCAGTTTGCCTGAAGTAAGAGGTGCTGTCCTTTATAGGCACAGCTTGGCATAATGATTTTTTGGGCATAAAAACTTACAGCACAAGAATTCTTCCTTTGCAGAATCTGCACACTAAAATTACGTCAATACTTGTAAATTAAGCAGTGGAAGGAACACTCCCAGGCATTGGGACGTGATCACCTATGCTACAGTGTTCCCCAGCACAACTGTGGCACTGTGAAACAGCCCTCAGTCAAGTAATTCCTGAGCATGCCACAATGTTTTGGAGCTTAAAAGAATTTGCTCTCCGGGAAGCAGGGTGCTGCATTCCAGTTAATTTAGTGCCCAGGAGCGTTCTCAGGCTCATTTAATTTACTAGTGTAAATGCAGCCTAAGGGTTTCAGCAATTTTTAAGTTCCTAGCCCCACTGTGAGTAGGATATGGAACAAAACACTTCCCCTCCTTCCCAAAGGTTATATATTCCCAAGTTTTCACTAGGGATTGCATAGTGATTGAATTTCCTTTTCACCATTTCATAAAGCAGACCAGAGATTTATCATGCCAAATCTTCTCTAACAAGCAATGTCAAAACTAACGCAAGATTAATGGAACAGTATCCTGTGAAAGAAAAGTATTTTTGTTAATTATGCCCCTGCTTCTTTAGCCAAAAATCATTTTTGCTTTTATTCATACTAACATTCTGCATAGTTCTAGACCTTTCTATTTAATAAGCACCATAAAAAGTTTTAAAAATAATAACCTATCCACCTAGAGCAAACTGGGCTAGTATTCTTTTAAGTATTGACACTTAGACAAAATTAAGAGTTAATTTTGCTTTCTGCCCAAGGCTTTCAAACAGTGAGCCAGTCTTTGACATATTCTTATGGGTATGTTAGCTTTGCTGAAATGACAGCCTTTTGTTTCAGAACTGAACCGAACAAGGGTACCAGCATGTTTCAAGACAGAAGTCTAAAAATGTTGTATAAAAGAAATAGACATTCTCCTTGAATCGATATTATTATGTCACTGTGGAATTGTGTTGTTGTTGTCATCCTAGTACAATCATTTTAATCAACAGGAAAATGTTTATTTTCTTTTATCCCTTGGAAGACCTAATTATCTTGACATAAATATTTTGAGTTACTGGAGGTCTTCGCTGAAAACTGCTTGGCAGAAAAATCTCTTCCAAAAAGGAAGAGTCCATGCAAAACAGGGAAGCTCCAGAAAGTCTGTTCAGAATTACTTCCTATGGAAAGTCTTCAGGAAAAAATACCCTCCTTTTCCAGCAGTTCTCAGTCTACCTGCTCCCCATTCATTTGCATCAGACTAGTAAGGAGATCCAGTCTTTGGCAGCCAAAGAGGGCTTTGGCAAGTTTTCCAACTGTGGCACCTTTGGAGCCTTCCCTCATTACCCACTTAAGCAGCATTTGGTAAACTTTTTCTTTCAGTCCATCTCGTTCATAGTCATGATCGATTTCATCAATCTCTGGATCACAAAAGCCCAGTTTACGAGCACAGCGTTTCCACTGTTTAGCCAACTTTTCTCTCACTAGATTCAGATGCTTCTCAGAGAGGACAGTATTATTGTCTGCAAAAAGAAAAAAATGTAAGAAAATAGCATTGTTTAAGATTCCTTCTACTCCCCTCACTATCTCTGTTTTTCTTCCCAAAATATGTATTGGTAATAATGGGAGGCAGAATATTCAGGATACAATCAAAAGCGGGCTTCATGGAGGCAGCGTTACCAAATACCTGCAGAACAAGGCACTCACTATCAGGACACATGTATTCACAAATCAGGTGCTGACCTTACTTTTTGATCTGAGACTACCACAGTTTGTCATTTAAACATCTGCAAAATTGAGGAGCTCCTTATAAAGCTTGACTGATGTCTCTATGATGCCTTTTGTGCTCTTGGACACTATTAATCTGTTTACCTAGAAATACACAGGGATAATTGAACCCAATCCTGATCAATGAAAATATATTAAATTTCAAAATCTTCCAATTTCTACCAAACTGAAATATTAAAACTACAGGTCAGGTGAGGGCCACCAATCCGGACCCTGCTTCTATTGATTTTACTGTCGTTATTGCTCTGGTTCTTGATGCCTATACATCCATACTTGCATTTGGTGTCCCATATGACATCATGAAACTACTGGGCAAATGAGGTCCCCAGTTAGTATTATAGAACAGTATTAGCACAAACTATTACTTGCTTTATTCAGGGTTGAGTATTATGAGGGAGAAAGCTGTTCTGCTTTCACACATTCCACAATAAATGATTCTCAGAGGTACACTATAACAGCAGAATACTCCAAAAATAGGGAGATATGTCTCTTACCAAATATACCCATTGCTTCATAATATGAATAAGATGTTTCTGCGACGACAGGAGAAGTGCTTACATGCTGATTCTGCTCTTCAATCTTCATGTGATTGAAGGATCCAATTTGAATTCCAGTACTGTTACTTATGTTGTATTTGATAGAATCTTCTGTATAAGGGAAATCAACACAAATTTATCAACAACTGCATATGGTTCCAAATATCAAGTAACATGTGGAAGGTAAAGAGGAAGGTTCTGTTAATAACAGAAGTGATTAAATGCTTTTCTTGCATTTGAAGTAGAAAAGTCCAGGTTTATGCTTATGATTTCAAAGTTCTATGAGACTAGAGAAAATCTTTTTTGGTTGCTCCTAAGTTTTTCATACTCCATGATCTACTATGATGTCTTGCTGGCATTGCTTTCTTTCACAATGTATCTCATTCCTGCTATATAGAAATATAGTGCTCAGTTTTATCTATATGCCCAGTAAATCAAGTCTTTGTTTCAACAACCTTTTTGAAGATTTTTTTGCCCACTCTGCTTTTTTGGTTCCAAAAACAAGGCTAGAACGTTTTCTAAGATACCTCATGAAATACACCTGCATATTTATTTGAGGGCCTGTATCCTCAGCGCAATAGAAGTCAACATGTACGTGCAACAATGGGTGAACAAATGCACAGCTAAATTGTGTGCATGTCCAGAAGCTTGCATCTGTAGTCCACTTGCAGATGACTACCTAATCTGGTGTCTTTTGCTTGCAGTTGTCCAGTTTGCACACACTGAATGAAATTAAATGACTAGAATTTGTCCTGTTAGGTGACATCAGTTTTTTATTCTCTTGATAATGTTTGCCCTACTCTACTTGCATAATTGTCTGTTAAAAGTTCTAACGCTAGTCTAAATGGCAAATATCACAACACATATCTAAATTTGAAGTACAGACACTTCAAACGATAGACCTCATTCTGTATTTAGTCACCCAAAAGAATGGTTAGATGCCCTTGTTATGCATTCCTAAGCTTGTACACCTGGCTTGCCTGTCACCGCTGAGTCATCACCCAGAAACTGTAAAGGGCATATTGTCAAGAGCACAGAAATCTGCCGTTGCAAGTTTTCTTCGCTTACATTTACAACTGTGAGTACAAACTGGACAATGAAGCCTTGAAAGGGTTAATGAAAGAGTTCAGGGTGGCCCAAGCAACGCAGCTTGACAGGAGCATATCTTAACACCTCCCAGAGGAAAGGGCAGAACTTCAGGGGTTTCAGGCAGCTGAACTGTGGAGATCTGTGCCTCAAGGAAGGCTGATCAGCATGAAGCCTGCAGARAGAAGTTTGTATTACAAATCCAGAGCAAGAGATGGCCCTTAGGACGGATGTTGCAGATGCAGGTGTGGTTCAGGAGCTGGGTTTAGTCACCACAGCTTAACAGTTCTTCTAAGAAAGTGAGAGGGTCTGAGTTCCAGGAGATAGGACAATGCCTTCATTTTTTTTTAAAAAGCTACCTTATGTCAGAGAGGATAAACTTCTTGATCTATCAAATACATATTCAGTTGTGAATACAGGTCCTGCTAGAGATAGAAATTAAATCTAGATACTGGTATTGCTAAGTTCTGCTATGGTTAGAGATACTAAGCATTCACATCAAGTATTTCAAGGTCCTGAAGATATTTGCTTTCCTGCTCAACATGCAATGCATGTCCGGTTGGCTACCAGGACAGATAAGGCTACAGCACTTGCCTGTGTTTATTCTGGGTAACAGAGGTGCATTAGGATGATATGTAAAAGTTCCCCTCGTGAAAGAATTGGAATCCTTGTTACCTAAACAAAGAGAAAAAACCAAAAATGCTGGCAGCATTATGGAATAAAAAAAGCAAACATACTTAAAAGTGATTGCAATATTTGTAATAGTATGAGTATATACTTTCTGCTACTATACACAAAAAGACAGGAAGCTTTTTAATTAACAGGACTTTATCTCCTTGAATAACTTTAATTAAAGTAACTACCATCACCATGGTTTGCTCAGTGACTAACTGTAAGGTTACTGTAAGGTAAGGTGGCCCAGGGAGGAGGATGGTGTTCCTCGTGGGCACGTGAATAGCTGGCTAGTAGATGGCTGCACAGGATTAGAGCATAGTTACAGACTGAGGTGCTCCATATCAAGTATTCATATTTGAAAATTCCAAACCAAGAAGGCTCCAGAAAGGCTGCTTCTGCTTCCAGCTGAGAGTCATTGTGGTTTATCCTAGCACATTAGTTGTGACTTGCTATAGCTAAGAAATGGGACACCACTGCACCTTCTGTTGGGGACAGTTATATCTGGCAGAGATGTAACTTTCTCCCCGGGTAGTAATTTCTTAATATGCCTCCAGATGAGCTCTGGCAATTCATGCTGGGGCAATAAGAGTGACTAGCTTACTAGGTACAGCAAGTCAATGCAAGAGCTACTGTGCAGGTCTTCTGAATCTCAGACTGACATCTGTACTATTGCGTGCTGCCTCCCTGTAATAACTTCCTTCTTTTTTTTTTTTATCAAAGGATTTTATTTTATTAGTGATGTTCTAATCCTTTCCTCCTGACATGACAGCTCTCAGATTCATGTCAGTAAGTAAACTCATGTAAAAAACTAATCACAGCCCCTGCATACATAATTTAACAGAATGGCATCTTTGTGGCATTATGCCTGCTAAGAAGCCAGGTATTCTTGATCTCCTTGTGAGAAGCTCTGGAAAGGAATGCCACACTAAAAATATCCAGTATCTAGTAGAAGCAGACTAACATATCTCATACTACATCAAGTTCCTAAAAGGTACATCATAAATGCCTCTGGTTAGTGACCATTTATTTTTACTTTTTGCTAAACTTCCAGTATTCTCTTCTTGCTGTACTTCCATACCTTTCTGTTCCATAGTTCACTAGCAAATACTGAGAGAAGCTCCCCAATAGCACTGAACAGAGCTCTCTAGAGAAACCAATTATGAGCCTTAGCTCCCTGTTGGCCCCCTGAACTCAAGAATCTCCTACTTTGCTACAGATTAAGCTAAAAACATCTACTTTCTTCAGGGCTGCAAATGTATGAGTAAATTTTGGTTTCTGCACATACGTGGTGTGAATGTCACATTCTGCGAGTCAGAAGTACTTTTTTGCTTTCCTAGCACGACTGGTAACAGCTCTTGGTTTTGGTGCTCTCACCATAGCTGCTGCAGCTGTTGTATGCTATTATTAAGTTGGTAGCTAAAGAGTTAGGCATTGGATGTGATGCTCCTCTATTATACAGGTGTTTTAGCAATGACTCATTTGAAGTTAATGGCCCAAGATCAGCGAAAGCAGGTATAAGGAAATCAGAAACAGAGCACTTTAGTGACCTGAAGTGACATTAAATAAACAAAGAGAACTTGACAAATAGATAAGCCCTTGCTGTATCAGAGATCAGTGTTAGCAATAAGCAGGTTTCATTTTTAAGAGAACAAGTGTGTTTTCAGACACAGAAGGTTTGGGGGAGGAAGAGTCTTACCTGTATCTGTGTCTGCATTCTTTGGATGCCAATTTACAGTGCTCTGTGACTTCATGTTTGAGCCAGATTCAGGCACAGGAGGTTTATTTAGGCTAAATGAAGTGGCTGAACATGATCCATAGTGATCCTCTATGTTTCCTGCTAGGAAACTGTTAGGGTTTGGCCCATAAAAATTATCTAAATTTCCCCATGTTGGTGTTGTTGGAACTGGTTGTGGCTGAAAATAAGGATTAGTGTTTGAGCCTGTGTTTTCAGCTCTTGGATAGAGTTCACTCCTTTGTGGAGTAGGAGATGGCTTTGCAAATGGATCATAGGAAACTCTTCGTCTCCTTTCCTCCTCTCTCATTTCAGGGGTGTATACTACAGGGGGAATTTCTGATTTATCCATCCGGTTGCCAAATACATGGTAGTTGTATTCATGCTGAAGTTTTCTTTCCAGATTCTCAGCGGACGTAAATGAGGTCTCACAGCTCTCTACAGGCTGGTTCCCAGAGGAGGCAGCAAACAGGGCTTCGTTCACCTGGCTGGTCATGGGATCCTGAGAGCTGTGTAGAGAATTAGGCTGATCTGAAAGGGAGGAAAATTAAATATTTGAAATGTATCCTAATGCAAATATATAACATGTTGCAATGACAGTGGAATCAACTAATCTATTCTTAATATTATGGTAATTTATAAAATGTGAAAATATAACATCACTTCCAGCATAAGCTGTGTTTTATTTTATAATGCCTTTATAGGGAAGGATTACAGTCTTACATTTACAAAGCACAGGCTAGTTCAAGCTATCACTGTCAAAATCTCATTCACTCCAGTGGTGTCAGAATTCACTGCATACTCCAGTTATATTGATGTCAAGTTCTCAACCACTGAAACAAAAAGTTTCTGGAGGCATATGCCTGGTCTGATTTACTATTGAGCCTCTATTGGCATTACCTGGAGTTTAATGAGTGCAAAATTGGAGTGCAACACAATGGTGAATAGCACCCACTGTAATAGGTGTTACTTCATACAGCATAAAAAACTTGTCATTAAAGTCATGTTTTCAAATAATTATGCAAAATATCACTTCTGGGTAGTTCATAAGGTCTGATTAATCCCTTTTATTTTGTCTAGTTTGTTCTTCAGAGTCTCAAAGAATATGTTTTCACAAGTAACGTCTGCCAGATAAAATGGAGTTTGAGCCACCTAAATCTTTCAAACTAACTCTCAGAATCAAAGAAAGCTCCACTTCAATCCTGAACTGGATTGTTTTGAGTTCTGACCTAAATCATGCTGCAGCATTTCAGGACTAAAAAAGAATGTAAAAATCTGCTTGCTACTACCTTTTTTTGTTTTTTTAAGTGCATGACTGAAGAGGCTTTCTTAAAGAGTTCTGAAAGCTTCAAAACTGTCTAGAAAATCCTGTGCATTGCCAAAAGCAAGGGATGCTCACAAACCACTGTAAAAGCGGCATAAAGTTTATGTGTTTCTAATTAGCTCAGATAATGCCAGTGAACTGTTTATCTTCAAATTACATGATTTCAGTCCAGATTAGGCAGGACCAAAACTATTTCCTTTTGATGGCTGCGTACTAGTACACCTTCAGTTTGATTTGCTCTATTTCTACTGTTACCACTGCTAGAGGGAGAGTGGGAGGAATAAGTTAATACAGAAACAACCTCATGAAAACTAGCAGCTATTAGCAATTTAGCATTATCATAACGGCATCCATTCTCCAGAGTAAGCTTGAGATATATGAGCAGGTCCTCTGGGATATCTTTCACTACTACTATCTGAGTAATGCCCATTGACTGGAGAAAAAATTGACTTTGATTGACAGGCTGATAAGATAGCATCTTTCTGCAGCACAGATTCACAATAAAACCTTTCACATTTGAAGCCCAAGAGCATCTGTAATCTGCTGCTGTCATATTTGACAGGTCTGCTAAGGAATATACTATACTCATTTAAAAACGTAGTGGTGGGGCTGCCCTACTAATCCATCAGTTCTGAAGAATAGTTATTGGAAGCCTAGCTTTAGAGAAGATTTAACAGTTGCATGTTACAGTTTAACATCATTCTCTTAGTACTATCTTTAAAATGGTGTGAGCAAACTTAGCAGCATTTTACTTTTACTGAATTTTCTAATGCTGCCTGTAAGTCAGTGCTGCAAATAAGATCCTATACCCTTTGTCACTAAGAAACTTTGGTGAAAGAATTCCTGATATGCYACCACAAAACTTTAACTACATCATGACATATTAATGAGACAGCTCTGTAAAACTGTGAAACATGCAACTCAAGCAAGCCTTGATAGAAAATATGACAAAAGGAGAGAAGACTCATCTATTAGTATTCCTCAGACAGATTCAATAGAGAGCAAGCTCATAAACAAAGCAGTGCTTTCTAATCCTGTGTCCTAGCTGTATTCAGAACATTTGTATAAAAGGTTGGAGTGGGAAAAAGTAAAGTCTTCATGGAACTGAAGCCTGCAGAAAACGCAAAAGTTTGTTGGCATGACTAAAGTAAAGGGAAGAAAGATCAAGTATGAAAAGTAATTATCAAAGTGACCATTGAAAAATCAAATGTAAAAGGGAATTTTCTGCATGGGGGATGAAAGCAGAAGAACGTAAAATAAAAGAGCTTCAAACTGTAGATGCTGGAAGTTTTGAAACAGTGAATATGACTTTTGGGAGTCTAGGAACAAATTCAGTCTTTTCATTGAATACAATTCTCTCTGAAGTCCTGAATAATTACATTGGTTCATAAACACTTAATGGTAAAATTCCTCATAAATTCTACATGTTCACAACTTTATCTTAAGTGGAATATATGGCATAATGATGTGCTAGTAAGCAACTTGGAACACTTACCTACTTGACCATTACTGCTATCTTCTGCTACAGCATCTATTTGAAGGGATTGCATCCTGTTCAGCAGTTCATTTGATGCAGGCCACATTTTCTGCACATAAGAAAGAACAAATGATCAAGTTATAGGTGAAGGTTTAACCAGAGGGAGTATCTTTGTGGTAGGAAACAGCACGTCTTTTCAGTGAAGTGACCTGAGTGAACAACTCCATCCTCTCTCAGAGAGCACAGCCTGGCAGAAAAGACCCACTGCTTTGCTGCAGATGGAAAAAAACTGTTTTCAATGAAAGGAGGAAGGACGGCAATACAACYGCAGTATATGATCTTCTGAGTTGGCCAAATGATACCCTTACTCACATGAGCATGAATTTGCTCCCAGTGTAGTGTTTTTGGATGGAAAGGATTAGTCTGTCTTTTGCTTAATAGCCAGACTCTTCTGCAAGCAATCCTAGTGAGAGAAGGCTGCTGATATAAAGGTAGCAAATATGTACCTATTTTGTGGATCTGTATGTAGTAAGTATACCCATCTACAGGGATGAGGGGAGGGGGCAGTTTTACATTCAGGTATAGCTAAACTGACTTTTACATAGATTATCAGGAGTTTAGAGCAATTCTTCAGAAAGATGCAGTACAATTTCCCCTCTGTAAACCCTGATCTTCACTTCACTAGAGTGAAGGCAAATTCCATTTCTATTCTACTGTTTTGATGTCCTCATTATTCATTGTAAAAACAAACAAACAAAMAAAAAACAAAAAACCCCCCTCAAATTCATCAATGACCTGGATGAAGGGACAGAGTGCACCCTCAGCAAGTTTACTGATGATACAAAACTGGGAGGAGTGGCTGATGCACCAGAGGGCTGTGCTGCTGTTCAGAGGGACCTTGACAGGCTGGAGAGCTGGGCGGAGAGGAACCTCATGAAGTTCAATAAAGCAAAGTGCAGGGTCCTACACCTAGGGAGTAATAAACCCAGGCACCAGTACAGGTTGGGGGCTGACTTGCTGGAAAGCAGATCTGCAGAAAAGGACCTGGGAGTCCTGGTGGACAACAAGTAGACCATGAGCCAGCAATGTGCCCTTGCGGCCAAGAAGGCCAATGGTATCCTGGGGTGCATCAGGAAGAGTGTTGCCAGCAGGTCAAGGGAGGTGATTCTCCCCCTCTACTCAGCCCTGGTGAGGCCACATCTGGAGTGCTGCGTCCAGTTCTGGGCTCCCCAATACAAGAGAGACATGGCACTACTGGAGTGAGTCCAGCAAAGGGCTACTCAGATGATTAAGGAACTAGAGCATCTCTCATATGAAGAAAAGCCAAGAGAGCCAGGATTGTTTAGTCTGAAGAAGAAAAGACTGAGGGGGGATCTTATCAATGGGTATAAATATCTGAAGGGAGGGTGTCAACAGGATGGGACCAGACACTTCAGTGGTGCCCATGATAGGATGAGAGGCAACAGGCACAAACTGAAACACAGGAAGTTCCGTCTGGACACAAGAAAAACTTTTTTACTGTGAGGGTGACTGAGCACTGGAACAGTTTGTCCAGAGAGGTCACTGAGTCTTCATCCTTGGGAGATATTCAAAAGCCATCTGGTCAAGGTCCTGGGCAACCTGCTCTAGGTGACCCTCCTTGAGAAGGTGTTTAGACTAGATGATCTGTAGAAGTCCCTTCAAACCTCAACTGTTCTGTGATTCTGGGATCCTTTATTAATATAATCCTTACATACACTGGAATAATAATTAATACTATACTGGAACTCAAATTTTTACTCGCAAAAATGATTTCTCAATTTCTCTTTGTGCTTCTTGCTTATAAAATAACTTTTTAGAAGTTATTGCTTCTTTTTTTAAAAAAAAATTAAACCCAGGAAGTACTTTCATAGATTAAAAATCAACAACCACTCATCTCTTCCCACAAATACACTCTCTTCCCAAAGGAAAAGATGAAGTTCTAAAGCTCATTACAACCTTAGGTCCTTAGATTTTATTTGAGTAACTGAATAGTGACACATTTCATAATTAGTTAGGAGGCTTTCAGTTAGGAGGCTGTGGACTCTGTCTCCATGATTGCAAGCAAAATAAATGGCTATGCCCAAACCCTCTAACACATGAACCTACCAAAGGTGAGCTAGTAGTTCACCACACTGTCTTATCTGGATGCTGTGTTCACATTCTGTGCCMCGATATGAATAGAGGCTCTCCTTACTGAGAAAGTAATAGATTTGTAGTCCGTTTTCTAAGTAGTCATTTGGTCCCTACGATTGAGGAGGAGTATTTGCAAAGAGCTAATGCATCCAGTGTAACTGGTCTCAATCCTGATCCCGATTTGAGGCTGCTATCATAAAACAGACATTCATACTTCACATCATGTTTGGCCAAATGAGTCCAGTAAATCTATTATTTGTTTCATCATCTTAATTTTGCAAAACTTTACTGTCTTGCTAAACAGCCACTGGTGCTTCATAAATATTACATGTTTTCCAAAACAGAAACTTTCATTTCCACAGTTGCAGACTTGATGACAGAAGGAAGCACTTTAAAGAAAACCGTAATAGAATTGTTTCACAAAGGAAGGTGGGTTTTTTTCTTAATTAAAATAACTGGGTGTCTACTCTTTGGAGCCTCACACTACTGCAAAGATTAAGCCCCTAATGTCAGGAGTTCTCGTTGCTAGCTGTCAGCACTACTAAGTGAGTAAATTGATAAAATCTGTAATAAAAAGGTTCCATAACCAGCCAAAACCATTATTCAACAAGTACTCTGATCATTATTTTCTGTCAGAAAATCATTCTTTTTACCATAATTTGTAAACCTACATCCAGAGAGAGCAGGGGGACTAACTTAAACACTCAGGAAAAATACCTGTCTTCAAATTTCCCTTTTTTTTTTTTTTTTTTTATTACTGTTGTGTAGCTTCATGGTCTCAACCCGCTGGGACTCACTAAGATGCTGTTGAACATCAGACAAACTTACATGTATTTAAAAAAAAAATAACATGAATTTATAGGATTTTTCACACTTACTCTAAATCAGATGTTGCCACTTCTGAATCTCTGAGAACAAACATTTTATTCCATGAGTGAGACTTATTGGACCTGTTAGGAGCTTTTGCAGGGTCTTGTATCACAGAATCGCGAGTCATTCAGGCTGGAAGGGACCTCAGCAGCTCTCTAGTCCAATCTCCTGCTCAAAGCAGGGTCAGCTATGGGATCAGACCAGGTTGCTCAGGGCTTTGCCCAGTCAGGTCTTGAAAACCTTCAAGGACGGAGACTGCGCAACCTCCCTGGGCAACCTGGTCCACTGCTTGACTGTCCTTGTGGAGAAAGTTTTTCCCCTTATTTCTAGTCCGAACCTTTCTTATTTTAATTTATGCCCTCTCTCTCTCATCCACCCACTATGCATGGCTTCTCTCAATAAACTCCTTTCAGGTTCTTGGGGGGCTGCTGTTAGGTTCCCCTGAAGCCATCTCATCTCTGAGACCCAGTTTCTCAGCCTCTCCTCACAGGCAAGTGCTCCAGCCCCCTGAAAATCTTGGGGGCCTCTGCTGAACTCGCTCCAGGTGGTCAACGTCTTCCTTGTATTAGGGGCCCAAAATCAAACACAGCATTCAGCTGAGGACTAACGAGTGCTGAGCAGAGGGGGATAATCGCTTCCCTCAACCTGCTGACTGTGCTGCTGTCGCTATGGCCTGGGATGCTTTTGCCTGGCTGCCAGGGCGCACTGCTGGATCATGCCCAGCTTGCAACCACCACCCCAGCGCCTTCCCAGCAGCACTGCTCCCCGGCTGGCAGCCCCTAGCCCGTACTGCTGTCAGGGGGGTTTTCCTCTCCAGGTGCAGGCTGCTGCATTTGTTCTTTCTGAATTTCATAAGGTTCCTATCAACCCATTCCTCCAGCCTGCAGCTGGCAGCCCTGCCCTTGAGCGTATTGACTGGTTCCCCAATTTGGTGTCATTTGCAAGCATGACGACAGTGCACTCCACCTCCCCCAGGTCATCGATAAAGGTGTCAACTAGGGCAGGTCCCAGCATAGACTCCTGCACTACATCAGTTATTACTGGCCTCCAGGTAAAGCAGAACCCATTGATCACTGTCTTTGGAGCCCCATCATCCAGCTAGTTTTTAACCCATCCAGACTGTAACATCCTAACTTGGATGCAAGAATATTGAGAGCCAGTGTCAAAAGCTCGCTAAAGTTTAGGTAAAAGATATCCACTACTCACCCTCATCCACAAATCCAGGCATTTTATCCCAGAAGGCAATCAGGTTGGTCAGGCATGATTAGTGTCAGAGTGGCAGAATCTGGCCATATATGGGGGGATAGGGGGAGGAGATGCGGGGAAACAGACATCTTAAAGAACTTAGGAAGTTACTCACTTTTATCTTTTTCAGATCATCTTCAACATTTTTTTCTAATTTTTGATAGTAAAATGGCTTATATTTTTTACAAATTTCTGCAAAAAGAAGAGAGCTAGGTGAAAATGGTTTTCAATGGAAAATACAAGCAATTATACTGTTTAACAATTTTGATGGATAAGGATTGACAAAGAATTGTAAGAAGTCAGAAACAGCAGTACACACACACACACACACGTATATTACACCTATGCTTGGAACCTGTGTTCACATGGCTGGTTTAGCCTTAATACAGTAACAAGAACAAGATGATTTCTAGGGATTTTTTTGTTATTGTTCTTGTTGTATCGCTTTTCAAGGTAAAAGTGCTCAGTTTATGATCTGTGGCTCATAGCCCCTTCCATTGACTTGACTGGCCAAAAAGATTGGGTACTACTGTTTTAAGAAACTAGATACATTCAATTGCATTTAGTTGTTTGATAAACAACGTCATATCTTTACTAAAAATGGAATTTTTATTGAAAGAATTTACAAACATGGTAAATATCAGTATTTTGCAGATGGAAAAATCAGACACTGAAACCTACTGCAAAGCATAAACTTAATCCATTAGCAGTATATTATGCAGATGAAATACGTAAGTAGTAGATAGGTTTCTCCTGGTATAATTTCCTATCAACATTTAAGTATGTGCCTGCTGCATATTAAGTTCTTGGTGCCCCTATCTAAATCAAAAACTCCATTTCCTGTCACATGTAGTTTTTTCTTTTTTGTCACTACGCATTGAGGCAGAGAGAAAAGACAGGAAGAAGAGATCAAGAATACTGGCTTATATTGCTGAACGCTCTTTGTTTCCTTTCCAGACCATTCAATCTAGTGTTAAGACTTTTATTGACTTCAATTGCTTTGAGATCTGACCATAAAATTAGCTAGTCTAAGGCTGTTGCATTGCTTATGAAAGGCTAAACTGGGATAGCTTTTGAAGCAAGTTCTACGGGATATTTTCTCAGTTATACCTAAGATGTACTAAGTCCCCTCACATTAGCCTTTCTGTAAAAGTTAGAGGGAAGATTATACTACACTGAAGATGTATCATCAGCAGGTATAGTGTCTCAGCTCTATCCAGGCAACAGAATTCCTCAAATCTTTAAATAATCGACCAAATACCATTTTTTAGTCAGAGTACTGGGAGTAGACTACACTGGGAATGTAAGTGGATGGTTTTCTTTTAAAGAAAAGAATTGTATTTTAAGAGGAAAACACTCAAGTTTGTTTTGCTATTACTGACTACTGATGGACATGTAGAAAAAATAATCTCTAATGACTTACCTGCAAAGGTTGGCCGTTTCTCTGGCTCTTGCTCCCAGCATTGTTTCATTAAGTCAATAATTTCCTTTGGACATTTTGCAATAATCTCTTTTATGTCTGGTCTGTTTCCATTAATGATGCCAAAGCAAATCTGAGCTTCATTTATACCATCTGAAAAATAAAATTGCATATCAGACCCTGATCATAGGTTTTGTTATCCCAAAAAGTTGCCTCTTTATAAGTAAAAGACATAGTGAATTAGCTTCCCTGGTCTTTGTGGATATGGTAAATGAAGATTTCGAAGAAAGATGTCGGAGCTGCATCTACGAATCTTTCACATCAAAACATTCACTCAGTGAATCTGAATCCAGAGTAAGGAAAGGTGACAGATCTGGATCTCTAGAACATGAATCTCTGCACTGGGTAAGAACACAGAGATGGCCACATGGACAACTACTAGCCATTTAGTTAGTAAAAATCATTCAAAATGATAAGCAYATGTTGCTACTCTGGAATTCCAAGCTCTGCTTCTATTGTTCTGTGTGATCACATTAGCATATTTTGAGAAATTCGCACCACACAGCCAAGAAGCAATAGCTGAATGCATGTATGGTCCTGGTAAAAACAAAAATAAATGTTTTAACTAGCCCACATTAGGAAATAGCATACATTAAGGCTGCCACTCTGGCATGGCCAAGTTTTGTCTAACTTCTGCCACTGAGTACAGGTTTATGTCCACACTACGTGGATGTGAATAGATTATGTGTTCAAACTTGGGCTCATGCCTGCATTTCAAATACAATGCAGAAGTCCTTGTCTACACTTAAAAGTCAGAAATGATGAAACTATGCCTCTTACTGGCCATCAGCTGCTGAACAGGAGCTTTTCTTTGGCATGGACAAGTTAATCTATTAATATTTATTTTATAACTTTAAATTACAAATGTTAAGCATTTAATATTAATTTTGGGATGCAGGCTTTTTGCAGCTGACTTACGTTCATACGGCTCTTTGTCAGCAAAAATTGCCCACATCACTATGCCAAAGCTGTAAACGTCTGACTTCTCCACAGGTTTTACGTTAAGAGAGCTTAAGTGCTCTGGGGCCATATAGAAAAGAGTCCCAGCATTGGTCTGGGAAGTGCTCTTGATTTGCTTCTGTCGGATAGTTTCTTCTTTGGTCAGCCGACTCCAGTTCTTAAAGGAGGCAACACCAAGATCTGCAATCTGAGAAACAAGACACATCTTATCTACTGCTGCAATGAATAGGAGATAAACAAGTATTTCATACATTTATAATGAATAGCTGATAATAATTTATCTAAAAGTGACACCAGGGCAAAAATGCAACTACAAGAAAGGAAATTAAACAATTTGCCATTGTATCATTTATTTTTTGCCTAACTCAAATAACACTGCCAAATGAGAACCATTAGTCTGAACCTTCATTAGAAACTTAACCCCACTGGAAGCAACATCACAATGCAAACAAAACAAAAGTTTGTTTTTGCTCATGTTGACAATCATTTTCAAGACCTGCTTTAAGTGCCTTTTGCTGAAGGCAGAACAGAAGATCCATACAGGAAGAAGCCATGATTCAAATTTAGAAGTAATCTATAAGATGATAATGTCCCTCTCCCCCCACTCCCTTTCCAATTTCATTCCTTTTAACTAGACTTCCTTAGACCTTCCTACAGAAGGGGGGCAGAAGAGGATCTAGGCTGGTGTGATGTGTGCTGAAGAGACATGAAAAAGCATACAAGTTAATGGAGTAACTTATGGAATGGAGTAAGTTAAAGCAGGGATATCTGGATATCATGGGCTTGACAAGGTGACTTTACTGAATCATTACAAGTGTAGTTTTACAGCAACTAGACTAATGGGTGATGCTGAAGGAGGTAATCCTTCCCTCCCTTCCCCATGGCCTCCTGCCACGTGCTCCCTCTGCTTCTCCTGTTCCAGCACTGACACTTTTCGGACACTGAGAAGACCTGGTACAAGTAGCTTGCTGAACCAAGCGCTACCCAACTGAAGGGTAGCACTGCCAAAAAGGTAGACTGTAATCTACTGCTTTGGCTTCCTAAATTATACAAGGGTGGAGTGGTGGTCAGATTAGCACCAGTGCTAACGCCAGGGAACAGGAGGTCAACAGGACAGACAAAATGGAAAAAAAAAAAAAGAAAAAAAAAAAGGCCTGCCTCTCTTGGCCACAGGATGCTTTTAAATCGAGTTAGTTGTGTAACCCAATCTTACCTCAAATACACGTGGGGTGACACCCTGCCTTACTTCTTAGTCATTTTTCTTGTACATCTCTCTTGTTGTCTCTAACTACCCTATTGTTCCTTCAGAGTTTCTGAAGCTTTGGGCCAAGCTTAAAAGTGATGTGCTCAGTAGAAGAGGAAAACTTAAGCTACAACCTGCTGAGGAAGCAGCAGTCCAAGTTCACATCTGCAAGTGAGAGGATGCCTGATAGGATAGAGGAAGACTTGACAGAAACCTTTGACGACTTGCAGTTTCCTAGAACAACTGGTTCCCTTTATAAATGTYAGCAATGCTAGACACATTCAAGCAGGCAGATCATCCAACAGCTATCTTAAGTGATACTTATCAAGCTGCTCAAGGAAGTCCAATTTGTTTCTGAATTTGATCCTGGGTTCCAGCTCAGTCTGTCATACAGTACAATGATAGGCTAGTTTGGTTCTGTGCATGTAAGCAAGCTGAAAACTAAGAAAAAGTCCAGTTTACATTTTAAGTGGATAAAGAGCTTTTTTTCAAAAAGTAATACAGCTTATATCTCTTATCTACAAGATGCTCATACAGCGCTATGATCCGTTATTATCTTAGCCTTGTCAAATCATTTGTCACCAATTTGTGTGTGAGAAATATCAAATGACAGAGCTCTCTTCACAGGAATTTATTCAGTAGTTTCATACTGTAACAGGGGTGTCTATTTCAGCAACTCACCTTGACCAGAGACAGGACATTTGATGAGGACTGCTGCAAATTCTACTCAGGTTTATTCAGCAGTAGGCTCTACATGTATGAGTCTTGATCCAAAAGCCCGCTGAAGTTAATAGAAGGGCTTTGGAACAGGCTTATAAATCATTCTTTGAAGGAGTCTCCTGCTGCTTTTTTGTAGCTGCTGGCTGTCATTTAATAATGAGGACTAAGGGAAAAAGAGAGAGACAAAAGAAGAAAAGATAATAGGCAAAAGAAAGAAAGAAAAAAGAAAATGAAGAAGGTAAAGGCAGGAGGAGAAATTACAGCAATACAGGACAAAAGACATGATCCATAAGACATTTTATGTTGGTTCAATCAGTGTGTGTTAAGGTTTGTTTTTTCTTTTTAGCTGTTTTATTATTTACAGTTCATTAATTCTCAACAGCTTTATTCATTCTGTTTTAATACTCCTAGTGATTTTTTTTTCACAGATGGGGGAAGAAAGGAAGACAGAGAAGCATTTGCAAATCTCAGGCTCAAAGGCTGTATAGGTTGCCATGCTCCAATGGTCCACTGCTAACACTGCCTTAGCAACAGCTTGCTGGACTACAGGAGTTCATCTGTGAATCAGGAACACTAACCAATGTAGCTGAACTGGGCTCTTTAACCCAGACCAGCAGCTTTCTTCATTTACATTCTAAAAAGTACCTTAATGTGGAAGTCTGTGTCCACAAGGATGTTTTCTGGTTTTAGGTCTTTATGTACTAAGCCTTGCTCATGTAGATAAAGCATTCCTTCTGTGATCTCCAGCACAAAACGCCCTTTCACTGATAAAGGCATGGAGAGCTAAAATAAAGAACAAAAAATACTGTCCATTAAAACAAAGTGCTGCTATAACCACTACAACTATTAAATAACAGTCTTTAAGATAGCTTCTTTCTCTCTCAGTCCCACGTAGTACCTCTGCTCGAGCCAGGGTAATAAAAAAGAACAAAGGTCCTTCTTGGATCTAAATTCTTACATCAAAATAAATCCAGAGCCACTCCACATTTACATGAGTGTTCTTATATCACAAATTCTCCAAATCTCTCCACAAATACACTCTGTAACTCTGAACTATATAACTGTGGTCTGCTCCACTGTGTTGAACATGACAGCCATAGCCAGTCCACTGTCTCTAGAGAAAGCAGGGCTGCCACTGGCCCTTTAAAAGAGATAAGGGGGCAGAGATTAAAGGCTCCATCCCTTGGAGACTGGAGTAACACGCTGTCTCCTTCAAACATCTTATCAACCCTAAGTAGCATAAGTATTCTATAATTAATGAATCAGTTTACTGCTCACTTTCTGTAGAGCTTTCATCAAGTTTCCCCGGTCCACATACTCCATTACAAGTGAGTAGTTTCCATCTTCCAAAATTATACCTAGTAGTTTTACCACACGGTCATGCTGCAGTTTGCGCATGATCCTGCCTTCTTCAAGGAGGGAAGCATTATATCTGCAAAACAGAAATTATACCGAATATAGGTGTCAGGCTAGAAAGAACAGAGGAAGGAAAATGCTGTTGATTCATAATGAAAATAATTGTAAAAAATGTCAACATCTTTAGAGCCACTGTAAGATGAACCAGACCTTCAGATGGTTTTGAACTGGTACAGCTTTGTTTATTTCAGGTTATATTTTCTGAGTCTCTTCTCAGACGCCTTGTACCAAGGATTCCCACAGACTGTCTGCGCAGTCTGATGTTAAGGCCTGCTTTTCAGAAGCTGTGTAAGCACACACTTCATAAGCGTGCTGCTGGTTCTGTACGTCTAAATCCCTGAACTGGGGTGGGATAAGGGGCAGCGAGGGCTGAAAGTGCTGTTGGAAGAGCAGGATCAAGACAAACTCTACTTTTAGACATACTAAGTCTTGTACAGGAAAGTACAAAGGTCTCTTTCCTGAAGGGCTGGTATTCACGTTCACTTTCGAAATGGATTCATTACAGGGTGATCCACCCATTACACTGGGTATCGATAACCTGTGCTAAGGAGTACTGGTTGAGGATGAATTCAAAGCCTAACTGGTCACCTGGGCCTCAGTACAACTCATTAATTCTCACAACTGCAAAGCTCAGAGCCCACTAAGGGTGTTAAAATAGGGCTGTAGGCTTTCTTTTAAATGGAAGAAGGGGTGGTATTCTGATTACCACTATTGCTCTAGTCGCAGTGCAAGAGGAAGCAGTAAAATCTCGACTATGTTGCTTACTAATGCTTTCCTGCCCTGTGACTTAAAATGAAACTGCTTTCTCCCACTGCGGCACTAGAGAAGATGGTAGTTGTTTTATTTGCGCTAGGCTCAGTGAGGAGTTTGCTTAAGACTTTTGGTTCAAAGCTTTAAGGAATAACAAACTTAAGAGCTGGGGTAGTGAGACAGTAAAAAAACAAAAACAACCAAAAAAAAAAATCTGGCAGGCTTGAGGAGAGAAAATGTCCATTTTAAATGCTTTTTGCCCCAAAGCAACAGTGCAGTCTGTGGACTACCAGAATCTCTTAATTCATTTTCTATTGTTCAAATTAAAACTCAGTTGATATCATCTGTATTTCATAATCCAAACTAGAAGAATGTTAGTCTTCATCTCTCTTTAATGGATGACTTATGGGAGAGTTTTAGGATTGTTAGGGCTGTGAGGTAGTAGAGCCAGAACATGACCTGAATCCATTGAAACAAACAGCTAATTCAATCCTTGAGTTAAATGAGCGGGCTTGGATCACACTCCTTGTACTCAAGGGAGTAAGGATTATATTCTTCGTATTACAGATGTGGGGTCTGAGTTCTCCTAATGGCTTATTTATGTTTAGTTCCTACTGGACGTTTGCAGTTGCACAATTGTATTGCAAATTAATCTGCAAGTTTAAAAACGTCATGTACCTGCTGAGTTCCTGCATCTCCTTATGCCTTCAAGAGCTCCCTCAGTTCTTAAAAATCCACACCAACTGTTCACATTACAAAAGAAAACAAACTTCACCGTAAGAATGAAGTAAAACTCTACAAAAGTTGACTTGTGAGGAAAAAAAAAAGAAAACTTGCAGGACAGTTGCTAATACTATATTAGAGTATTTTCCCCATATACAGTATTTCCTTGATCCAGAGATTTTAAATGGTAACACTTTATTAAGATTTATCTCCACTGAATTTAAAGGATTCTTTAGTCTGCCTTAAGGACATAAATCAGAACTAAGATTCTTTTCTGTAACTTACTCTGTGCGCTGGGGTCCTGTATACACTGTTTTTAATACCACGTATCCATGTTTCTTGTGAAAGCATAAAGAAATTGTTCCAAATCCTCCAGCATCTAATTGTTGCTTTTCAAGCAAGTCCTGGGTGTTCATGTGGATATCTTCCAGTGACATGTTTGCAGTCTTCGTGGCTTAGTGATTAAAACAAAATAAAATACCCTAGATGTCCTGGATCTGTAATATAAAGGAGAAAAAGAAAGTGTCATTACCCAGCATCTAGCTGTTCCACTAAATGAATGTCTATGCAAGGAGTGGGGCACAAGTTTATATTCTTGTGACTCTCAAAAACTAGATAGGTGACAAAGGGCCTTTAAAACTGAAGATTCTGTGGATCTCATAAGATCAGACCTAAAGATCACAATGAATGATTTATCTTGTCGATCCATTAGAGTTATGTTAAGCCAATACAAAACCATTTATTTATCTGCGGATCTCAAAGTGCTGTTAATAATTAGTTCTTATCCTTCTGATATACAGTAGATCAGCACTGTTTTTACACTCTATACATGCAAAAACTGAAAAACAGAAAAGTCAAGGGCCATGTTTCCAAGGGTATATGATACCWATTGATTCTGATAGGTATCTCATGATGTTTTCTAAAGTGCCTGAGCACGGACCTGCCAGGTGCCTAGATGCTTATAAAACTCTTTAAGCTCCATTTTAGGCATCTTTGCAAATCCAGCTTTAAAGAGTTTGCTTGAAGCTAAAGAAAGTGTTGCTGGAGGACAAAGGAAAGAGCCCAGTTTTTATGAAAAACGTATTTTCCCAGTTGCCTGAATTTAAGGGAAAGAATGCTGGGAAGGACTGTGGTGGGGATATAAGGCAGCTTCCCCCTCAAAAAGAGGAACAAAGAAAAGGTGATGGTTTGCAGTAAATGCTGCTAAATGCACCAAAAGACCGAGGGCTTGGGGAAGCCTATGAAATGGGTAGACAGGTAAAGACCAGAATAATTTTAAGCTCTTGAAAAAACCGTGGTGCTCTCTTGCCCAATGTGTCTCTCATGAGGTAAAATCTTAAAAGAAGGCTAGGCAGCCTGCACCTTCTGCACACATTAGCAGGCTGAGCTGCTAGTACRGGTACAAACTACAAGCTCTGTCTCATCTTCACTGAACTTTCACCTTAAGCACTTTACGTCAGGTAAGGAAAATATTTTCTGAGAAAAGAAAGTCCAAGAAACCATAAAAGGGTTGTTCAGTTTCTACTCCTTTGGGGTGACTATGACTCAGACATACAGAGCTGGGAAGAAGGCACCATTTCAAAGTGTCACTATCAGCAACAGTAGATTAGCTCACTCAGGTAACTAAGACCTCTGAATAGTGTAGAAAAGGGATTCTCAAATCTTTCAGACCAGCAAGCTACTGCTAAGTCTTGTGAGCTACTGCGCACCTACATCATCAAATTTCTAACTGAAAAGACTGTTTAATACAGAGCTCAAAGGCTCAAGTCCAAGCCAAGCTTACTGCTTTCTATTAAGATACATGATGATACAAATCTGTCCTTAGTAGCTATCATACATCATTACATACATTATGTATCTGTGATACATAACGAGTATAATGAGTGAACAGGAATTTTGAAGTTCAGTTCAGTCTAACCTCACACAAGCTAAGCATACTTAYAGGGGTTAGTTTGTATTCTATAAGGTCCCCCTTCACCAGTACACTTGGTTGATCATTAACCAAATTACTTTTTAACATGTTGTTCTGAACACCTTTATTAAGGTTGGTTTACTTTTAACAAGTGCCAACACGTACTATAAAAATTCTGAATACTGGTCGCTAGAAGAGAGGGAGGTTTGCCCAGTAATATGTTTGGGTTTTCTTTAGAGAGGGATAAGAGTGTAATATGTGGGTTTGTGGTTTTTCTCTTTTTAACATCATGGGTTATGCTCCCTCCTCTGCCCCCCAAAGGGCTCAAACTCCCAAGATTATGACCTGATCATTAGGTCATTTAGGCCTGATCATCATTCCAAAGTAATTTGCTCTGTTTTAACAATTTGTTATTGATCTAATGTATATCTCGGGTAGCTTGCACAGTTAAGGGGGACTGCTGAGGGTATTAGCACAAAAAAAAAGATTATATAGTAATAATGGCTGCCCTGGTGATCTAGCTACACTAGCAATGCAAAATCTCTTGAGTGTTAATACAAGATGTTCTAATACAAGATAGTATCAGAAAAAGTGGACAAGTTTGCAGGCACTAAAACTCTTGGCCACTTCAAGGTATCAATTAGGAATAGAAGAGAATAACAAACAGAGGAAATGAAACCTGTAGCACTAATATGGGTGAAATCCTGCACACTTGGGGAAGATGTTTCAAAAGATGTCAGTGCATCACAGCTATATCACTGAAACTCTGATGACCCAGTCAGTCTAAACCTTTCTCTTCAACTGCTGCACTTTTTGGCTCAGGAATGAACTTTTCTTTTGGAACCACAAAGAAAATATTTGCGTCAGATCAACAGCAACTTACAGCTGGGATTCTACAGGAATACAAGGAGGGACCAAGATAAGGGAAGCAAAGATGGCAATTAAAAGGTGCTGAGATTCTTTGGTAGAACCAAAATATAGCAGAGGAAGGCAGAAACAGGAAAGAATAGGGACTGTGCAGAGGTTTGCACCAGTATATTTTGTAACAATTGGTTCCAACTTAGAAGTGCTCACAAAAATTTGTGTTCTTGTGTGAGAATTAAAGTAGGCTATTTCAGTAGAGGCATTTTATGAGGCATCTTACACTGGTATGACCGTGTGTCAGAGGAAGGCACTAGCTGCTACCAAATAGCAGTTCTACCAGAAATATGCCCTCAAACTAATTTTCCATCACCCGGATCCCATCAGCACCGACTGCAGAAAAACACTCGAGCAAAATGCTGCTTCTAGATCTTGCTCTGAGGCAGATTGTGGTTTTACAAATTATTTCCTAGTTCAAAAATACAGCTTTAGCAATCTCTTCTTAGTTCGAAAAGTCTTAAAGAGCCTCTCTGGAACGAGGTGGCTGTAACCCAGCGCCGTTCAGGGAACCACCACGAACCAGAGCCCAGTTCCGCGAGGTGCTGAGCTCCACGGCCGAGGTGCCGCCGCACTGACGGGCAGGGGGAAACGAAGTGCCTGACTCCAGGACAGGCCTCTGCCTCAGACGGAGCTTCAGTCCAAGCACCCAAAATCGCAGCCGAAACACGGAACAAACGTCCTGGGAGGCGAGCACGAAATAACCGTGTGGCTTTAACAGGAGGCACAATGCTGAGAAACCCCAACAGGCGCCTTCTCGAGCCTAGTTCCTTGTCGGCCAGCTTGACATCTCCTCCTCCTCCTCGCGGCTTCCTGTAAGCCAGCCCGGCTAAGGCCTCCCTTCGCACGCACCGCTTCCCCCACGGGACGCTTCCCCGGGGCTTTCCCCGCCGCACATTTCCCCCGGCTCCGCTCT
>NW_020449418.1:9490111-9517920 GCF_003343035.1 Apteryx rowi | reverse complement strand
GGGGCGGCCGCGGGCAGCGCGGTGCGTGCCGAGCGGCTGGGGCCGTGCGAGCTCACCCCCGCAGGCTGGAGGAGCGCGTCTGCCCCTCCGGGAGACCAGCCCGCCGTGCGGGCAGCTGCGCGACGGGGTGCGGGCACCCCCGTCCCGCTCCGCGCTAGCGGCGCAGCTGGCGCCCGGAGAGAAGCGGCTCCCAGCACGGCCCCGAAGTGCTGTTCTAGGTGCGTGTGTACACGCCGCTACCTGCTGTGGAGATACCTGTCAAGTTACGGCGGCTGGCAGCAGTTTAGGGGCGGGGGGGGCATGGTGGAACTGCGTTTCTCTGGTGTGGGTTTGGTGCCTACAAGGCAGTTTTTTGTTCAGGAAGATGGAGGCAGGAGTTTCTGTTTGCTAACAGAGTAACCATAATAAGTAACAGTCCTGGGGACACAGCGGAGGAAATGTTTCACCTAAAAGGACCTCCATGAACCACCTAGCACCTCCTTCTGCTCTACAGGGGAGTCTAGAGCATCTCTGACAAATTTTATCTAGTTTGTCATTATTCTGCCAGTAAGGGAGGTTCCATAACTTTCCAACCTATTCCATTATTTTCATTAGGAAAAGTGTTCTAATATAAAAATAATGGCTAGTTATAGCTTCTTTACATAAAACTCATCCTAACTGTCTTTTCTCCAATGAAACAATCGGAAATGATGAATGACTCTCTGCTTTGTCATGACTATCTGCCTTGTAATGGGGAACACTTATGCACTTCACAGTCTTGTGGATGCTGTGTTGTTCACAGGTCAGTACTACTAGATACCACCAAAACAGCAGCAGTTTCATGTGGGCGGGCCAACACTAGCCCACAGCTCACGCATAAAGGAAGAAGCCTTTCTAAAGCTCAGTGGCAAGCTTGCCCTGGCCCTTGACTTTCAAAGGATAGTGATGAGAGAGAGTGGTCCGGAAATCTGTTTCTGTTTCCTGATGGAAACTGAGGCCCCAGGCTCTTGTAGATCTGGAAGAAGCACAAAGGTGATGGAGGGTTTTAATTTCATGCTAGGCCCCACAGTGGATTTCATGGATAGGGTTCCTCAAGTGTGGAGGACATTCAAGGCCATGTTTGTACCTGGCTTATGCCCACCACGTAAAGCAAACAAAACATTAACAAAATAGAAACATGCTCCATTCAGTACTTATGAGGCCTTTGAGGTTCGCAAGGGTGCACTGGTGTGCAACGCTGACATATTTGGGAGCTCTGGCCTTTTCCAAATGCAGAACTAGTCCTTTTTTCCTCCTGTGTCAGTCATCAGTGTAGTATTGGAGTACTGAAGTTTCCTCCCTGAGTCTCAAGGCAATTTTCTACACCTTGCAGTACAAACAGAACAAATGGCTTGTTTCCACTGCACAAAATGCTGAGTACAGTCATTTCCACTATAAAAAATTTACGGCAGTGGAACTGGCATGTGTCTAGTGTATCCCTTTGTTTTCACCTGATTCTGGATCAACCAGTGTTGAGACAGACCAGCTGGCCAATGCTCTGATAGCACCCAGTGCAAGGCCTCATCAGGCTTAGTGTAATTAAAAGGCTCAAGACAGCTATGCTGAACTGACAGATGAGGTAGTTTGAACACAGACATTTCATGCCCATCCATGTTGCAAAGTATCCTAAGGAAAATGTTACTAAGCCTGTAGTCCATAGAAGCTGGGACATTTGTGAACTAACTCTAATTGTCCCAAGGAGACCGAGGAAAGCAAATGTGGCATCTCATAACTGGGGAGGTCATGCAGTTTTTGTCTTCTGTTGCCATCCAAAACATTACAGAAACCTTTCTAATGCTATTTTTCTTCTGTTCTTTGAGCTTTGCATTAGATATGTGGCTGAAGAGAGGAAGTAAGATGGCCACACTTATACAGAACTACGTGGTAAAAACATCTCAGTCATTCAGTGATGATTTACCAACAAGTGCTAGGAAAAAAGACAGAAATGAACTTTTTTGTGTGTGTGCTCAGAGGTCAGTGTTGCCCGTTTTGACATTCCTTCTAGAAATGAACAAGGAAAACAAATTGATTCAAAAATGCAATCTAAGTCACAGAGAAATCTCTTAATTCTGATACAGAAGAAAGGAAGAATATCCTGAACTGGAAGATAAAGTCATTACAATTTTAACACTTTTCACAATAATACATTTCTGTGAGCAGTTTTCAATTTTAGTATCAATGAAAATAAAATAAACCCATTAGTTCTATTTTTCCCTTTAACTGATACTTTCACTAATTTTGACCAAACTCTCATTTACTTTGTACCAAAAGTTTCAACCATCTTATCAAAATAGAAAAAATGTAAATACATGGAATCCAATAGCTTTTTTTTTTTTTGCATGTAGCTGTTTTTATTGTCAGTTGGATAAAAACTGCTATTGCCAACTACATATGTGAAATTTTCAGGTTCTGTTGCATCACCAGAAAAATTGTAAGGGTTCATAAATCAAACAGTATTGAAACTCCACAGTTCTAGACCAAGGCTACCTGGAAAGGTTACCTATTTTATTTATTGTAACCAATTAAATCACAAAAAGCTTGTGCCCTAATGGGAAAGTGACTTAACACAGAGATGTTTTCCTGGTATTTAAAGACTACATCACAGTAAGTTTTGCTACAGCGCTTTAAAGTTCACTCCTTCCTTTCCACTCATAAAGTCCTACTCCAGTTAGCTGCTAGATTTTTGTTTACATTTTTGAATGTAAAAAAGTCTGATTTTTGTTTATATTTTGTTTACAATTTTGCCACCTCCCTGTCTCCCATGAACTGCAAGCTCTGTGGGGATCTGTATTATGGCGGGGAATGAGCATGACAGCAGTGTGTTTGTCCACAGCTAAAGACACAGCTGAGACCGCAAGGGATGAGTGTGTCCTCGCACAGGAAGTTCCCAGCTCCAGAGATGAGTCAATGCTGAAACATTAATTCTGGGCTCAGCATCCTACTCAGAGCACTGTAGAGGGGGAGGATCACTGGACAAACCCTAAGCAGATATTTGTCCGTAATCTTTCAGTAATCTACATTTTAACCTGAAGCTAAAGCACTAGCTGGTCTGCTTAATCCCTCTACTGTCCGACAGCTGTACAGATGATTTTGCAGGGAGAAGGCATGGTTTTAGCCAGTTTTGCCCAACAACACAACAAAACTTCTATTGCATTTCACTGAAACCACAGAGGGCTGAAGTGGGAGAAACTGCAGCAGTGTGCAACCAACATGCTGCACAGGAGCATGTGGAAAAGGGCCATATGCCTTTGGGGAGCCTGAGTGTGGGACAGGCTGCACAAAGGGACTTGGGAACCACCGTTGTGACAGCTGCAATTTTTCATTGTAGCTAAATTCAGAAGATGATCATCTGAAGTCTTGCCTTGGCGTCGGGGTGTGGCTATCACAACGATGGTTATTTTATGGTTAYTTTTTGGCTTTAAAATATGTATTAACATAATAGGATTTTTTTTAAAAAAGCTTGTATATGAATTATGCATGATATTTATTCCCTGGCTGTTCCTTCTCTTCAGCACAACCTTTTGATAAATCATGTGTTGCAAAGTATATTCCTCTGCAAGCAGGTGGCTAACTTCAATGAGATTGTCCCAGGAATCAAATGTTAAACCAGAGAAGGGATTATCTACATCTGCCTTTAAATGTTTAGTATTTGAAACTTGGATTAAAAGTGCTTTAAGGCAAAAAGTTCATCTTGGTTTCTCCAGGCTATGAGGCTTCTTGAAAACATAGATCAGATGGGGATCTATCTGTTTACTGGTGTTTTTCTGAAGCTGCAAGCATATTTCACCTGCCACTTCAGAATATTTCATCTAACAAATAAAAGAAACTTAGTTATGATTTTTGGAACAAATGTTTGGACAAAAAGACCAGAGTGCTGCCTGAAAGCATGTGGGAGAGGAGGACCAGCACCAACAAAAAGCAAAAAGACAGACTAAAGGGAACAGGAAAGCGCCTTGGCCTTGTACTCTTTTCCCCAGCTTAAAACATAGCTACAAGTTACCAAATTCCAGTTTTATTCTGCTGAAGTCAGTGCTGTCTTGGCAGGACTGCATTTGGCTCTTAGTATAAAGTGATTTAGCAGAGCAATCATTCTTTAGATCAAAATGGCTGTAACATTTCCAATGTTAGTAAGACACTAATATTGCCACTTCCTTTCTCTCTATTAACCACAGACCACTATTATTTATTTTCTATGAATTAACATTCTCCCTTGTGTTTTTGAAAGGCATGTGCAAGAACATGCATGCACCACTGCATACATGTGCCATGTAGCAGGCACTGAAAGCATGTTAAAACAAGGACATTAACTCTTGGCTCAGCCCTTCTGATTGCTCTACAGACGAGTGGCTGCCAAAGCATTGTGACAGCTCCCTTCAGCCTGTACAGTTTAATGTGGTATGTGTCCCGACCCTGAATACAGCATGCAGTTCTGATTAACTCTTCTCAGAATGCATATAGGACAGGTAAATATGAAATAAAAGAGGGTGACAAGAACTATGTGGCACGTGGAACAGCTTCTGCATGAGGAGAGACTACACAGACAAGGACTGAGATGACTGTGAAGGGTTATGATTGAATATTGATTCTTGATCTCCTCCCCAATATACACCCTCATATAGTGGCTTTCAAATTGGAATGATATTCCTGAAGAATTTACTTTTGGAGTAGTCAAGGCATGTGGAGAATGGTGATCTGACTCCTATAGTCTACTTGCATTTCCAAGTGGCTTTTGTCAAAGTTTCATATCAAATTTTTTAAAGAAAACTAAGTGGGCAAAGGATAAGAAGGAAGGTCATGGCATAGATATATGTTTAAGATAGGACAAAGAGGGCAAGKAAATGCTTGGTTCTCAGAACAGAGGGAGGTTACAAGTGGAGTTCTGCAGGGGTCAGTGCTGCTCTGGAAAAGGAGATGAGCAGTGGGGTTGAGAAAGTTTTCTGATGATACAGGTTACTGAGATGAGGGGGACAAGGAAGACAGACTGTGAAGAGTTCTGGGAAAATGGCTGAGTGACTGGGCAGGTGAAATTGAAGGTATGTAAAGCGGTGCACATGAGGAAAAAATTATCCTGAATTCATGTATAAAAATATGGCCTCTGAGCTGAGACAGGACTCTACAGCCTGGAAAAGAGACTATTTAGCAGGGRGAAGTGATACATGTCTAGAAAACTCTAAGTACCATGAAGAAGGATGGATGGGATTGATTATTCACTGTTGACCGGGAGGCATCAAATGAAACTAGTAGGAACCAGGTCCATTCCCCCCACCCTGCAATGCTTATGCAATGAAACCAAACCTGCAGAACTTTGCCAAAGAAAGTWGGATGATTAAAGTTGGCAGGAATTCAAAAGAAAACTGAGGGGTCTATGAGGGGTTGGTAAGTACAAATTAACAGTATATAGCTCAGGAAATCCCCCAAGCTAACTACAGCTGGAGGCTGGAAGGGAATTCAGTAGAAGTGCTTGCCCTGTTCTTACTCTTTCCTGGCATCAGCTTAAAACCACTGTGGGAAACAGAACTTGGGGTTGGAGAATCCTTGTTCTAACCTAGCACAGCCATTCTTGTATACTTTCAATTATAAATAACCAGTCTAATAACAGCATTTAATACTACAGTGTGTGTGTGGAGTTGGTACACATGTGCCAAATAGTATCGAGAAGTATATTTTCACCTTGTATGTTGATCTGAGATTCTTCATCTAACAGCTAAACCAACTAAGCACTGCAATTGATCTAATACAGTAACATTTTGTTTCACAGTTGCAACTTCTGCTTTCATATCCATTTCCTTCTTTTTTAAACATGCAGGTTAACTGAACACAGTGAACATAAGGATGATTCCTCTCCTACACAATTTTAATATTTGCATTTGCCCTTCAATCCCTCTTCAGGTAACTTGAAGCTGTTTGTTTGGGTTTTTTTAAGTCTTCTAGGCAAGAACGTGCTTTCCCCCCACTTTATAACATTTTCCATTTTCTTCATCTACACTTTCTTTTTCATATACAAGAGCTATTGAACCAAGGCCAACTGCTTGCTTGCTTGCATAATCTAAGGTCTCTGAGTCATACACACTGAAGCAGAAAGCTGCAACAGCTTAGGACAGCAGTTCTTCCAGGGGTCTGTGTCATCTCTGCTAGAGGTAGCCATTCACTTCATACAGTGACAAACAGGACTATGTGTATCCTTCTCTGCTGTTGCAATTCCCAGTCTGACATATTAGTTTACGCTGCTCCTCCAGAATCAGGGCTTGACACATTTATTATCCAAATGACCCCAATATAAACATAAGGGTGAGGACATAACAAGGCTGCTACAAAGAACATATGGCAGGTGCATGCTCTGTATGCAGAGGCCTAAGTATCATTTGACAGTGACTCAGAAGACTGGTGTTTCTTATTCAAGCTACATTCTTTTAATACTAAAGTGCAAAGCCAGCTGTGACATAATTTGATCAAAGTAAGAAACTGTGAAGCTAAGCAAGAAATCTTGCCCTTTGCTTTATGCACAAAAAACATTAACTGTTCTCAGGCATCCAAATTATTCTACTGAAGTTCAAGCTAAAATTCCCAGATACTAAGAGCCAGACAGTCATTGTGTTCTGCTAGATAGCTGGCCTGTAGGCAGAGAGTGCTCCTGCAGTTTTTTGGGAAGGCAGTCTGCCTCGCCAATAGGCAGTGCCAGACATCTCTGAGGAGGTGCACCTACGCTGAGGAAGCAGGGTATGCATCAGGCCCTCCAAGCCTGAATAGCAATACTGACTGGGGTGTAGGGGCAGGGATTAGATTTGATTCCCTTCT
The DNA here is from genome assembly GCF_003343035.1 of Apteryx rowi. Lineage (NCBI taxonomy): Eukaryota > Metazoa > Chordata > Aves > Apterygiformes > Apterygidae > Apteryx > Apteryx rowi. Next base: position 9,511,107 of record NW_020449418.1, on the reverse strand, counting down.
GTCTCTACTCAAAGTAACAAAAATAGGGAATTCTCCTTGATTTTAGAAAGCTACATACTTTACAAATGATTTACAAAGATTTAGATTCCATAAAGAAAGGCAATGCATGCACATACTGCTATGGGATATTTTTATTTGTTCTTTTCTTCTCCTGGCATCTGTCACAGCTTTAATATTGCTTTAATATATTTGTAAATGCGTGCAAAAGCCTACAGCTTGTCCACAAGCTTCCAGTTGTCTAAGTCACTATACAGCTGTACATCCTGTTGCATTATTAACTATCTGGCTTCATAGCTCAAAGGCACAAATGTAGAGCTCATTTAAAAGAGCAGGTTGAGCCACAACTATGTTGAGTCTGGGCAGTATATTTCCAGGCCAATGAAAAAATCGCAGCTAGTGCAAAAAGTTAAAATAAATTTGTCAATGCACTTTACTGTTTCATAATCAACAATATAATCTGCAAGTAAATACTGCTTGTATTACCAGTCACTAGTAGACAGGATGTCACTGTACATATGTTTTAGAATAATTTGTCACAAAGAGTTATGCGTCCATCATTGAAGACAGATGGTATATTGTCAGCTAAACTGGTAGCCATAGTACTCAAGAAAGATATCTGTAATACATTCAAGTTATGAGATTAGTTATTCATTCAGATATTGAGATAAAGCACCAAAAAGAATGGAAAAAAATCTAATTCCATAGTGTTGTGCCTGAATATTACTTGAAATACCACTCAGGAGAGCAGTTGATGGGTTCCTCCTTCCAAAGAGTCTTCAGACGCTGGGCCCAAACAAGCAGCATCTCCTTCCTGTTCTCCTCAGAGACATATTCTGGAGCAAAGCAGATGTGAGGAGCAAGGACTTTGACACCACAGTAGTGCATGATGCCATGCTAGACTCAAAGGAAAGAAAGAGATGCCTCAGAAAATAGTTAGCTTCTCAGCTGCAGTTCAAGAATGTGGAAGATTCTGATCTGAAACCCAATATAAGGCATATTTTCTAAACTGTACATTTGTCAGCAAAAGGGAAATAGATTGCAGAAGTTCATTACCTATCTTGGGAGTTAGTACTGAAGGCTAGGCATTATGCAGAATGACATACAATACACTGAAAAGTAAGGCTAACTATTTATTCTGCTCTATAGAATTTATTTCTAAGTGCTATTAAACCCACAGAATTGTCCTCTTCAGCTGCCATATGCTGTTAAATTTGCATGGATCAGAGACAGCCTAATGCTCATTGTACTGTTTAATCCCCATGGATTGTTCCAGAACTATACTATATTTCTCATCTACTTCTAAAAATTTTTAACCTTTTGCCTCCAGTTTAGCCACACAATTCTGAATGAGCATTAGTGCCTTTCAAATCAGCTCAACTCACTATCTTGCCTCTGTGTATTTCTGAACTTATAGCTGTGTCTGTAGCTGAACTTGTAGCTTTCTTCTTTATGCCAACTTGCAAGTTACGCAGCTAGATAGCCCCAGTGCTCATAAGGGCACAGAGGGCATTAGATTTCATCAAGAAGAAGCTGGCACAATTTGCCCTACCATCTAAAGTTTCTCAAAGCATGTTTGCTACCTCTGACAAAAGGGTAGCAACAAGAAAAGACATGCTACTATTGTATGCTGATCCTCAGTACCAGGATCCCGTGTGAATGCCCCCCAAATTCCTACATGAGTCAGGCAGTTATAGGGAAAATAAATGTTTCATGTAAGAGCTAACGGAAACCCTACAACACCAGAGAAACTCAAAAGCAGGCAATATAAGCCAGATTCCAGTCTTGAGGAAGAGGCACTAAGCAGCTTTAAAATTCTGTTGACTTTTATAGTTGTCTCAGGATTTTAGGGCCCAACTTATATAAAGTATATAGAAATAATACAGTTGTCAGTTCCAAGCATCTACAGGTTATAAAATAAATAATAATAAAATTGTTCCAAATAATTTGCTTAGTAAAAATTAAGGCAAACAAATAACAAGCAAATATTCACAAATTATACCTGCATGGGCCACAGGATATAGCGAATATCACCACTGATACCTCCTTTTGTATACATCTCTTTGCTTCCTCCGGTGGTGAAAGAAAACAGGGCTAATTTATTCTGGAATTAAGAAAACTGTGCTTAGGATAGATATGTTTAAAGAAGAGTGACTGAATAGTTCAAGAGATATTCAGGGGAACCTGGATAGCATGAATCTCTAGAGGAGGTGTTTTGTCCTCTTTCCCTCTGACCTTACATGTAGTGGCAGCTGTGAGATAAAGCTGCAAGACATGCAACTAGACAATGGACTGTGTGTCAGGGCTTTAGACAGAGACAGATTAAAAAAGAAAAGAAATTGCATATACTGACACCACAGCATGAAGCGGGGCTGACCCTTGCTTTCACCTATGAAATGTTTGGAAAACTGTGGCTGGAAAGCACTGTGTTACTGAGCATATTTCTATTCTTCTCTTTCTTGAATGCAGAAATTGAATGCTACAGTAATCCCCTTTCAAACTTAGGCTTGCTAGTCACTTGTCAAGGAATAATTTGAGTACAATTTGTATTCTTTAGACTTTCTTCATCAGGTGTTCTAAAAGCCCCATGTTTCTGCTGATTCTGTATCCCATAGGCTTGTGCTCAGCATCTGTCCTCTCAGTTTTAGCTTCTATAATTAAAAACGCAGATTTTTCCTCGTATGACTCATTGCAGTATCCTAATTGCCTTGAGTCTGCAATCAGCATGCAGCTATAAAGGTTGGGGAATACTCCTATTCATCTCAGTGAGGCAGCCATTTCTGAAATTTAAACAAAYTGAAATGTTTGGAATTGTTACAAAGATCAGAAATTAAATAGATTCATATGCAGCTAACATAAATGTGCGGTTAATATTGGTTATTTCTGGATGCAGCAGCTGTTACCAAGTAAGATCCATTAGGCAGTGGGCCCAAATTCTCTAGTTATTGACTAACTTGGTTATGCCCAATGCCATGGAGAATTATGAAGTTATGAATTGGCATCTAGAGATACTGGTCTTGCCCGATTTAGAAGCTACAGAGAAGAAAAGGCTCAAAGGAGATAACTGAAATAGAGTTGGAGAACCACATGCACTGAGCATTTCAGGTTTCTACTTAAGTTTTATAGTTTAATTCCAACCTTTGACATTCAATCCCAGAACAGGAATCTTTGTCATCTGTTCTAGTATGCCACCCATGACAGATTCATGCAGTCCTACTGTGGCAGGAAGAATGAGAGATTGAGAAGTTTTAAGATAAGAATCAATTTAAACTGTTTTCAGATTGTATGCCATCCCAGTGCACTGTGATACATCTACCAAATTATAAAGTCCATTTTGTAGGCCAGACAAAAATCTCTAGATTGTTGAAATCTTTAGGAATCACTGCATTCATTGTACTTGCTACCTTTCAGACAGTTTTAACAATCCAGAAGGTTACTTAACATGTTACCAAAGCATTATTATTGATAGCTGCAGAAAAGACCACATGATCAAACTAGGATGGTTTTCCAGTTACAGACAGCTGAGTCACCCTATTTATCTGCATGCATGCTCCTGTCCTACCCTAACCATAAATGCAACAGCTTAAACATTTACCTCAAAGATTAACATACAGGATTTTGTATTTAAAAAGTGCTTTTCTTTTTTCCAGACCTGAGTGGGCACAAAGTTTCTACCTCACATTCAATTATTGTGTCCTGCTGTTTATGCATGCCAGAATATTTTGTCTATTGAAATATTGTTACAGAACAGGAAGTRCTGGGGTTGACCTAAGCCTGTGACATTTCTTAATTTTTGTAGAATAAGCAAAAAGAAAAGTCTGTCACCAATACGTAGGTCAAAATTTTCCCCTGTACTTTCCTGAAATATGCTTATTTTAAAGCTGAAGCTTCTGTAGATGCTCAGTTTAATCTTCCAGCTACTCTGGAATATCTTAGTGCATGGAAGGCTGTGTGCTATCTGCTTGTTTATAAGAATGAAGTTAAAGATGTTGACCTCCTACAGGCCCACTGGTCTGTACTGGTGTGTTTGGCCACAGGTAATTCACCACAGCTGCTTCAACTGGAATCTCGATCTTGTACTTGGCTGTTGTCTCCTCCTCCCTTTAGTCTACAATGACTTGTTTTATTATTTTTAGCTTTTGGAACATATTGCAGAAGACTGATGTTTGGAAAGTATTTTGGAGAAAGCTAAGGGAATGTGGTTTAGCGATGGACTAGAAAAGAGTTTTTGTATCTGCCTGTCCTACTGCTAAAGCGATTGATGAGTGCTGCTGAGATCTGATTTACATTTGGATTGCTAAGCAGTCCAACTTCAAAGACTTTAGTTAATATAAGTCTAAATCCAGAGAATACCTGAATAAGCCAGAGGCTTCAGAAAATAAGTCATTCCTCCTCAGAAAAATCTGTGATCTATTTTCAGGACAGCCTAAAGTGAGAGCTTTATGCAAATACAGTGGAAGAGAAAGACCATTACCTAAAGAGCACTGCACAAATCTTGATCTTAATAAAACAATCCCCAAAACATACCTTGAGCAAACCGGAACTGTAACAATCTGGAAATTTGTGAGCAAATCCTTCGACCAAGACTCTGTCCATCCAGCCCTTCATGATTGCTGGCATACTGAACCAATACAAGGGAAACTAGGCAAAAAGTAAATTACCTTGTTAATACAGAGAGTCTGGGACATCCTTAAGCCTGGTCTACAGGCAACATCCTATTCTCTTTATCTGTTCAGATCTTGTATATGTTTTCTTCCAGCCCTCTGTCTGGAGAGGCAGTAACTATGTTTGGCAAAATTAATTCAAGTGATTTTTGTACGTAGTAGTCTCAAGTACTTAACCTGTGCATCTGCAGTGTTTTAACACCATGGTGAATGTGAAGGCTTCTACACAAATTAAAGTTGGAATATGATGAAGCGGGAAGGTGCCATTTAATTCAAACTTAAGACTGTACAGAATAGTGTCACCTATTGCTGAAATGCAAAAAGAACATATTACCAAATGGAAAATACAGCCAGAATGCACACAGAGAGCCTTACTACCAGGACTGACATCTCATGATCAGTTCTAATCTGACAGTCTTCCAAAAAATGCCATGGGATCTTAAAAAAGAGTTAGATTCTCTTACACCTTATTGACAGGATGATTCAGATTCACTATTGCTCTACTGAGAAGAAAAATTCCTCTCTAACAGTAGGCCTCTCTATTTCTAGAACCTCTGTTTAGCCCATGGGACCACAGCCTAAAATTATCATGTCTTACTTGCACTCTCATGAATGCTTTGTGGACTCCTGTTCAAGGATGCTATTCCTAAACCTTTGTACACATCACAGTATAAGAGAAGACATTCTATAAGAGTTTAATGTGCATGTGGCTTAATTCAAAGTAGAAACTGGGCAATCATGATTATCTGTAGAAGTGGTCAGTGTAGTCTCTAGTTTCTTTTAAATTACTTCGCAGTGTATTTGAGCGTTTTTGTTTGTGTGTTTGTTTTCTGTGCCAAGACACACTCAACTCCTCATACCATTTTACAGACAGAAAGTAGGAAGCAACCACTTCCTCCAGAGGACATTTTACTATACTTATCTTAAACTCAGAAGACTATTGCGAAAATGATGAAGATTTACAGTGAAATACTTATTCTGAATATGGTTACATCTTAAATTTCATCTAGAATGGAACACTGGAATATACATAGGCTATGCATAAGGCCAATAGTCAGACTGTGAATTTGGATGGAATATTTTCATTTGTATCACACATGACCTTCTGGATGTCAACACTCCAGAGGCCAGTATACTGCGTACTTTAGCCTTGCTATTGACTGCACTTGCACAARTATGGGACATGATTCATCCCCAGCACTGCTGATCCCACACTTCCATTTGGGAAGTACTCTATTCCCAAGCATCCGTCTCATCATGCAAACAGATTGCTTCCACAATTCTACTGTAGATTTGTGTTTCCTTTGCTTGGGCTCCAAGACAAAGGGAGAGGATCAGGCTGCCTGATAATACAGCACTGTTCTCTTATTGAAAATTATAGTTGCTCAATCCAATCATTTTGGAGTGCAGGTATCACCGGTCCTCACAATAACCATAAAACTTAACATTCAAAAATAATCTGATTGTAAGTGAAGTGTGGGTGTGAATTTTACTCAAGTATTTTAGGGATCTAATTTTGGATGCCTTGCTTTTCCCAAAAATGTTAGTGTGGAGCCATTATTTGTGTGAAAAGGTCATAATGTGCTAGCATGAATAATGCTCACAAATGATCTAGTATTTTTGTTATTTTAAAATACACATCATATCAGAAAATCCTGACCCCTGGAAATTGCTGCACTGTGTGCAAACCATTTTGTGTTGATGGCAGAACTACCACATATTTTAAGTCTGGCTAGATTCAATGTTCCTATTGAAATCTATAAGCTTCTCATTTATTACTGTTTCTCTTTTGTTTAACCCTGTACATTACAACTAAAGTATTTTAATGCAATTTAAAATAATGACCTGAAAAATTAGTAAGTCTGCTTCCTGCACCTTCTTTTGCTCTTCTATCAGATCATCAGACAAATCTCCTCTCTTGTAAGCTTCCCGTGCTTCAACTCCGTAATTGAACTCTTCTGAGTTGTGTAAGCAACCTGTGGGTAGAAGTGAATGGTCATTGCTAACCCTGTTTCTAGTGCTGTAGATAAATAGGAATTAAACACAGGATGCAAACTACAATTCTAAATTGAGTTACAGCTTTCCATTTTTTTCCAATTTTCCTTTCCTTTTCATGAATATTCAGTATCATCACAGCTGACAGAACATGATTTGATTTTAACTGGAGAGGAATGTGGTATCTAAGGGTACTAAAACTTTGACCTTTCTGTAGCAACATATGAGTGCAGTAAGAAGGCCTAAGCTTGGTTTTACACTCTGGTGATGCAGACAGATAATTTATCACCACTTCTTGGTAATTGCTCTGCCTCTGCAATAGGGATTACTGAAACCACTGCAGAGTCACAAGAATTATGTAGCCTCCGTAACTGGGAAACTCTGCAGGTGCTGGAGAACAAGTATCGTCTGGTTCGGCTGATTCCACTACAGTTGGATAAGCTGATTCCTATATGTCTGAATCATACATATGCATTCTTTCCTGCTGATTCCACTAGTAGGTCATCAATCTCCAGCAGAAGGACAAGGAAGACAGGTAGAAGCAGYAACCTTATGAATTAAACTCTAATAAGTCATAGTAGGGTACCTGAAGGTGTGGGAAGCACCCAAGAGAAATGGACTTCAGAGACTGATTCTGAACATATATGGGCAAATGCATTCTTCCCCCCCACAAGTGTCACTGTGAGCCAAGGGTCATATCGAGGGGTAGACTCACAGACATGCTTAAGTCTGGTTGTTAATAAGGTTTTTCTTGTTTTAGCCAGTGCTGGTACAGATGTGTGCTATTTCTTTTTGATTCTTACTTTAAAGAGTTAGGACCAGGTGAATCAGGTTATGTTATGGCTTTGTGTTTCCTGAACCGGAAAAATACTGGCCGTAAATGCTATTAAGAGCACAGCAGACTTTCTTAATCATGAAAATACCACGTAAGCTTAATAACAGCATCACTGTTTGTCTCAAGCTTAACTGCACCATTTTTAGTAATCATATACTATCAAGACAGTTGGGAGGTGCCAAAACAACTCAAAAGCCAAAGCACTTAAGTGCCTGGTGCCAATTTACAGAATGCATTTATAATACTGATCATAAGAGAAGGTGGTTTTTAGAATGCCTCTTTATTTGATTGCAAATATTAGAAAAATAATGTTATTCTTTGTTCACTTTGGTCTAAAGGCAAAATGCTGCTTTACAAATCTGTATAATATAGATATTTCTTTTTTTTTCATTGAGGAACCATTTCTAATAGTTGGATTTATTTAAATAAGAATGATATGAGATGATCATGAGATGGTGGATTTCAGGATCCTGCAAGAAGGCAGCAGGGCACTAAGTAGGATCGCAACTCTGGACTTCAGGAGAGCAAACTTTGGCCTCTTCAGGGACCTACTCGGAGGAATCCCATGGGTTAGGGCCCTAGAAGGAAGGGGCGTTCAAAGAGCTGGTTAATATTCAAACATCACCTCCTCCAGGCTCAAGAGCGGTGCATCCCTATGAGTAGAAAGTCAAGCAAAGGAGGTAGGAGACCTGCATGGATGAACAAGGAGCTCCTGGCAAAACTCAACCAGAAGAAGGAGGTATACAGAAAGTGGAAAGGGGGACAGGCCACTTGGGAGGAATATAGGAACGTTGTCAGAGTATGCAGGGATGTGACGAGGAAGGCTAAGGCCCGTCTGGAATTAAATCTGGCTAGAGATGTCAAGGACAACAAGAAGGGCTTCTTCAAATACATCAGTAGCAAGAGGAAGACTAGGGAAAATGTGGGCCCTTTGCTGAATGGGGTGGGTGCCCTGGTGACGAAGGATGCAGAGAAGGCACAGTTACTGAATGCCGCCTTTGCTTCAGCCTTTACTGCTCAGGCCAGCCCTCAGGAACCCCAGACCCTGGAGGCAAGAGAAAAAGTCTGGAGAAAGGAAGACTTTCCCTTGGTCGAGGAGGATCGGGTTAGAGATCATTTAAGCAAACTTGACACCCACAAATCCATGGGCCCCAATAGGATGCACCCACGAGTGCTGAGGGAGCTGGCAGATGTCATTGCTAAGCBGTTCTCCATCATCTTTGAAAGGTCCTGGAGAACAGGAGAGGTGCCTGAGGACTGGAAGAAAGCCAAYGTCACCCCAGTCTTCAAAAAGGGCAAGAAGGAGGACCCAGGGAACTACAGGCCAGTCAGCCTCAGCTGCATCCCTGGAAAGGTGATGGAGCAGCTCATCCTGGAGGCCATCTCCAAGCATGTGGAGGACAAGAAAGTGATCAGGAGTAGTCAGCATGGCTTCACCAAGGGGAAATCATGCCTAACCAATCTGATAGCCTTCTCTGATGGAATGACTGGCTGGGTAGATGAGGGGAGAGCAGTGGATGTTGTCTCCCTTGACTTCAGCAAGGCTTTTGACACTGTCTCCCAGAACATCCTCATAGGCAAGCTCAGGAAGTGTGGGCTAGATGAGTGGACAGGGAGGTGGACTGAGAACTGGCTGAATGGCAGAGCTCAGAGGGTTGTGATCAGCAACGCAGWGTCTAGTTGGAGGCCTGTAGCTAGCGGTGTCCCCCAGGGGTCAGTACTGGGTCCAGTCTTGTTCAAGTTCTTCATCAGTGACTTGGATGAAGGGACAGAGTGCACCCTCAGCAAGTTTGCTGACGATACCAAACTGGGAGGAGTGGCCGATACACCAGAGGGCTGTGCTGCCTTTCAGAGGGACCTCAACAGGCTGGAGAGCTGGGCGGAGAGGAACCTCATGAAGTTCAACAAAAGCAAGTGCACCTGGGGAGGAATAACCCCATGCAGCAGTACAGGTTGGGGGTTGACCTGCTGGAAAGCAGCTCTGCCGAGAAGGACCTGGRAGTGCTGGTGGACACCAAGTTAAGCATGAGGCAGCGATGTGCCCTTGTGGCCAAGAAGGCCAATGGTATCCTGGGGTGCATCAGGAAGAGTGTTGCCAGCAGGTCGAGGGAGGTGATTCTCTCCCTCTACTCAGCCCTGGTGAGGCCACATCTGGAGTACTGCGTCCAGTTCTGGGCTTCCAGTACAAAAGAGATGTGGAGCTACTGGAGCGAGTCCAGCAAAGCGCTGCTAAGATGTTGAAGGGACTAGAGCATCTCTCTTATGAGGAAAGGCTGAGAGAGCTGGGCCTGTTCAGCCTGTAGAAGAGAAGACGAGGGGGGATCTTATCAATGTGTATAGGTATCTGAAGGGAGGGTGTAGAGAGGATGGAGCCAGACTCTTTTCAGTGGTGCCCAGCGACAGGACACAAGGCAACGGGCACAAACTGAAACACAGACAGTTCCATCTGAACATGAGGAAAAACTTCTTCACTGTGAGGGTGACAGAGCACTGGAACAGGTTGTCCAGAGAGGTTGTGGAGGCTCCTTCCTTGGAGGTATTTAAAACCCATGTGGACACAATCCTGTGCAATGTGCTCTAGGTGACCCTGCTTGAGCAGGGGTTTGGACTAGATGATCTCAAGAGGTCCCTTCCAACCTCAGTGATTCTGTGATTCTGTGATACATGTTGACATTGCTTAGTCAGGGCTCACTGAAAATAAAAACCTGGGTCTTGTTTGTTAAGGAATATTTGGTATCAAGTAATGGCAACTGTTTTTTCAGAGTGTACGTAATGGTATGGTTCTAAATTGCTAATGCAGCAGGATAGACAAGAAGAAAGTTTGTCTCATCATTATTGTTGAAAAAAAATGTATTTTGGCTAGTCTCACCAACAATGTCATTTCTTGTTGCTCTTGGCTCAAACTGCATTGCATATAAATCGGACACTGTGACACTGCAGCCCTGTTTGCCTAATTCTTCCACCGCAACATTCTTCAAAGATCCATTCAAAGACTTGGGCTCTTGATGTGCATAGATTATTAGGACTTTTCTCCCTGGAGGCAGAAAGAAAAGCAGAAGATACCTTAGAGATAGGCCAATGTGAAACAGTTTGTGGAGTGAGGGCCTGGTTCTTCATGTTTTTGTGCTGTGTTTTCCATGTTGCACAAAACTAGTGAAAACAAATGACAGTGCCAGCATTTGACTCCTGCTTGGTAGAGCAAGTGACTCATGAAGAACTCATCCGTAAATGCCACACCCACAGAAACATTGTGCTACCCTGGGCTTTTTAGGTGGAAGTCGGTGGACTGTAGGTGTATTTCCAAAGCAGGTTGCACTGTCCTACTTCATGATGCGCCACCCAAGACATGCCCTGCTCCTCCTCTGATGCAGTTCCTCATTTTCAGTCATCATTTGTGCTCGTCTGATTCTACCACCCTCCCCAAAAAACACACAACAACAGAAGAAAAACTTTCTGCTGACTTAGCTCCCTAACCTACCTCTCTGCCAGATTAGTGCAGTGTTAGTGTGAGGGATGGGGTGTGATCAAAACACGGTCAATTGGGATTCCTCAAAACATTGTGGAATCAAATTCTGAGAGCCCAGAGAATCCCTCAACTGCTTTGTGGGTTCCCTACATCTTCCGTTTAAGTGTTGGGCAAATGATAACATCAGGGTTAAAGTTTAAGATGCTGCTATCCCATTCTACCATCCTCACAGYGGCTTCAGTAGAAAGCAACATGACTTGTTCTTAGGTGTATCAGTGAGCTGTCTGGTATGTCTTAAACTGCTGATAAAAATGGATTTAAGCTAAAATGAGTGACCAGAGGGATAGGTAGGGATGTAGCTTTTTAAACTAACACAACAAGGTATATCAGAGCTTACTTATTCATAATCATATTGGGCATAGGCAGAGCACTTAAAACAATGGAATCACCATTCAATTTTAATAATTCTCTAAAAAATTATTCCTCTCTGGACAAAAGGGAAAGTGAAATACTTTGGCGGGTAACAGTAGATTATAAATAAACATTGCAGAGAAGGAAATTTCCAGAAACTATTTAAAATAACTGCATCTGCAAAACATTCAGACCTTGGTTCCTAATAGTCAACATAAAAACTTCCCTGAATTCAGTTTTTCCAGTAGACACAGAGGCTGTCTGTCCCACATCACCATCTGGGTGACAGTTACCTTTGGTATCAGAGGTAGTTGAYAGAATCTGAGCTGAGAGCTTGAAAAAACAATACCTCATTTTCATACATGAATTATAAGAGGCAGTTATTTCTCCAGTGTGCATTGAGTGTCCTCCATGAAACAACAGCTTTGCCAAAAGACCATTAAAATTTGTGGTCAGATGCTATCATAAATTTAAGAAGTGACAGTTGCATGCCCTAATAGTTTATTTAAAGTATTTAAACAACAAGTTTAAATAAATTACTGCTCTCTTGCTCAATAATTTTTTTTTTCTGGAATATCAAAAACTGTTACCTCTTTGCAGTTCCTGCTAGCTCTCAGTTAAGTAAGTAATTCAGTGGTTGGAGATAGAACCATCTCAGAGAAATGAAAAGATTAATTCTGCAAGCTGCTAGTTTGTTTTAATTTCAGTGGAGTTGAGGGCACTCAGACACTGTGTTTGCAGACACTAGAGTTTTCAAAAGCATTAGTCACTTAAGTAATTCCAGTGCTTTAAAAAATAGCACCTTAATATCCCAACTAAATCCTAAGGACATTCCAGGTACTAGCATGCCTAGGACCTATGTCAAAAGCATTTTTATTACCATTTGGTTCTTACCTGCCATCTTCTGGAAGCATGTAGTAGTTTCTGTCCTGAGAATCCGGTATGGCCTGTAAACAGAAATGACATATTCGCTTATGTGAGCAGCATCAGGAAAAGGCAGAAGAAAAACTTCTGTTTCATTGCCACCTGGCTGCAAGTGCATTTTATGACACAGAATTGAATAGGCTGTGAAGGGAAAACATTTTGTAAGCACTCGTGTATATACAATGCACTCCAGCTGTACTAACCACCAGGAGAATGAAGGTGTATGGGCTTACAAACCTTTCTCTTCATGAATTTTGCCTGGCTGAATTGCTTACCACTGGTGAGAGAACTTCTGCGCATTACCTCAAACGCAAATTCACCCAACTTTTAGCAGAGAACAAGCAGAATGTATTTGAGTTTGCTTGTTGCACTAGCACAAACTAGCTATTTGTTCATCCAGTTTAACTGACTGGTTAAAATGGACGCATTGCTTTTTTCTCTCACCTAAGGCAGGTGGAAAGGGCTCCTGTTTTTTTCTGCTGTCTTCTAAAACCCGTTTCAAAATAACCCCAAACCCCAGCTCCGACAGGAGTCAGGACAGAGCACAAAACACTCGTGTCAGGACCGTACCGTGTACCGGGGGGACGGGCGGGCCGGTGCTGCAGCCTTCCCCGGGGCTGCAGCAAGCTCCGCGGAGCCGCTCGGGGAGCCGGGGGCTGCCGGGCCGCCTGCGAGCGCGGCTCCGGCGCCGGGGGCAGCCCGCGGTGCCCGCCGTGTTCCCTCCCCGCTGGCTGCAAAGGCGGCGCGGCGCGACCGGGGATCGCTTTTTACCTGCTGCCCGCGGCCGTGATGGCGCCGCGCGCCGGCTCCGCAGGGCCCCTGGGCGGAGCGCGCTGACGCCGGGCCGGGCCCCCGGCTGCGGAGCGCGGCCCGCCCGCCTGAGCGCGGCTGCAGCCCAAGGCTGCGCCAGCACAAAGCCGCGCTCGTGCCTTCAGGGCTGTCAGCCGCTGGTGCTCCGCTATAAGCAGACTACATTAAATATACCTTACATATCATTATTATTCCATATTATTATTACAAATTGCAGACTGTTATTACACATGACATATTATTATTATTATTATTATGTATTATAATATATATATTATGTATCACACACTTACTGATGTTTCATTACAAAGGGTGTTGTTCATCTTAAAAGTGTCACCTGATGGGAGCCGCGATGGCATGTCACCGCTAGCAGCAGTCGCTCATCGGTGTGTACCGCTATATCGCCTCCGACCATTCAGTGAGTTCTCACGTGTGTAGCAGGGGGCGAGTGCAGTTATTCCTGGTTTTCAAATGGAGAATCTGAGGCGGAAATCAAGTCATTGGGCCCAAAGCATGGGGCAATAAATGACAGAGCCACCTGTGTCCTCTTGCAACAGAGTCAGCAGAAAACCTCTGTGCAAACCTCRTACTGTTTGCATTTTTCACCTGCTGCCATCTGTGTTGCCTGGGTTAGGGGAGACACCAAATCCTCTGCTATCTCCCTTGGCATCTCAGGGAAAAGGTAGCATGCACATGGCTGCAGGGACCGGGGAGAGCAAAGCCTGGAAATGGGAAGTGACGGTAGCAGAAATTTTGGCTATAACAGTCACTTATCAACAGTCACTATGCTAAATATAAAACAACAGAGTGCATTCTGCTTGGTTATGCACAACTGGTTAAATGGGAAGCAGTACGATAAAGAACCAGACAGGGACTCAGGAAACCCAGATTCCAGTTTGTTTACCTTCCTTCAGGTAGGATGTTCTATTTTTGTCTTTTTGTCCCTTCTGATAACAGAAATAATGAGATCTTCTGATAAAACACTGTTTAAGAGCTAAGTGCTGTTGGTATTAGTAAACTGATAGCAAGTAAAACTCACTTTTGTGAAGACTGAGTAAAAACTGTGAAAGAAGCTAAGTGTAGTGCAAACACCTTGATTTTTATCTAGTTATTTTTTTAGCTTAATGACCAAGTCCAAATTATATTTTCCTTTTATTTTTCACAGATAAAGTCTATTTACTGCAAGACAAGGGAAACTAAAGGAAAAATGTTTATAGTTCTTTATAGACTGCACCTAGACAGTTTTATCTGAAATATTACTTAGTTATATTACCTCACAGAAGTAGTAAAAAGAAATTATGCTGTACCTGCTAACTTTTCTCTGTTCAAGACTCTTTGGGTGTTACGGTATTCCCAAGAGGTCTTTTTTTATTCTTCCTTTTCCTGTTTTCCTCCTCAGCATTCATCCTGCATTCATAGTTGCTTCTGCCTGGGGCATCGCCTGGGCGTTGGCTGTTTCCCCGCTGAAATGGGGCCTCCTCTGCAGGCCTATTCCCTTCCCTTCCTTAGAGCCCTGGGGTCAGGGGCCTAATCAGAGCCAATGACGGCTGTCATCCAGCCCATGCATCCAAAGCTTTCTCTGGGTCAGGTGGGAGCCAATGCATGCTTGGTCTTATCCTGAGACGGATCTCAGAAATGCTCCTGAATCCCCCCCACCCCAGGTTTTGATGTAGCTCCTRAAGTCATAACTATTTTGATCTTTTTTGGAGGTTTAATGTAAACAGCAAACATAAGATATATAAAGTAAAGGGCTTATTTTCTCTCAAAACACAAAATATTTTTCTCCTGCCCAATATATTCTACACAGTCATTAGCAACATTTTAAAAGGTCCATCTGAATAATAAAACAATAGTAATAAGGCAGTATATTTTTGTGGAGGAGGGACGTCAGAGAACATATTAATGATGCATCAGGCAAATAGACACCTATGTTATAATATTTAAGAGCTGCATAAGAGGAAAGATGTTTTATTTTACTATCTGCTAAATAATAGGCTTTGTTAACTGGAAGATATTGTAATACTGTAGGTGTGCATTGTGGTTTTCAGACAAATGAAAGCTATGGTCTCAGCCTTGAGGAGCTTATGAATCTAAAGAGCATGAAGTCATTAAATATTTCTCCAGAGAAGACTGACAGGCAGTGATCTCACTGTAGAGGTGAAAAACCCCTATTTCTGAGTAAGGTAGCTTGCAGGATTAGTTCCAATGTTAATTCCTAATATATCTTGAATCATCTCTGATTATTTTAGAAAATTTTAGAAAAAATCCTTGCACTTTCCTATTTGTCTTTGGGAAAGAAAAAGGATACATATAAGGATTTCAGCAGCCACCTTCAGCAATTTCTTATTAGTCTTCTTAGTCTGATGAGTAGTCATTGTTTTTTCAGAGTTTTTAAGAGAATTTTTTATGTCACTCAAATTGATTAGGGTAGTTTTAAGAATCTGTTTCTGTTTAGCTTAGGTGATTCCATGGGACAGAAAAAAGTTTCTTGTTGCCTCCTTCCACCCTTCTTCCCCCTTCCCCCCCATTTTTATAGTTAATTAACACTCAAGAAAGTGCTACAGTAGCTGAATCTGAGTTCCTTCCCCTCAGATACCTTCATAGTACAATGCCCTTTCTCTGCACTCAGATTTCATTTTGCAGATTGGGCATGCTTTCTTGTACTTTTTTTTTCCCCACTGCATTTGATACTCTTCTCTCCAGTCCTCCCTTGGAGTAAGAAAGGTATTTTCTTTCCATTAATATTTTCTCTAAGAAATTAATTACTAAGTGCTAAAAAGCAGGTGGGACTGAACTAAGAGAAATTCTCCTGTCATCTGTCAGTCATTCATGAGCATTGACTGAGTTATACTTGATAGGAAGATTGAATATTTACAGTTTCTCTTGCTTTGGATTGACATAGACTGTTTTTCCATCTAACACAAGACAGAGAGAACATAAGAAAATAAAAATGCCTATAGTGGTTCAGACCAGGCATCCATTCAACACAGAATCCGATTTCCCACACCACCCCCAAGTAGATGTCTATGAAGAGTAAGAACAGGGTAAGTATGTATGATATTCCTCCCACTACTGCCTCAGACTGCAGCTATTTTCATCTCAAGCCTGAGCAAGTCGTAATTTGTTAATATAGTAACCTCCAGCTTATCTCTTTGTCAAGTACTTTGCTGGATCTCCCCTTGAATCTATGCCAATTCCTTAAATGCACAATGCTCTTGGCAAAGAGTTCCACAGATTTATTTCCTGCTGTGTGAAGAACAACCCGCTTCTGTTTGTTTTGAACTTGGTTCCTATCAGCTTCATTTATTACTCCTTAGTTCCTGTACTGGAAGAGACAGAGATCAATCAATCCTTGCTCATCCTGTTGGTGCCACTCATGGTTTTGCAGACTTGCATCATATGCCCCCTGAATTACCTCCCTTCCAGACTGAAGAGTGATCTTTAGGTGATCTTTGTACAGAAACTGTTCCATATTTTTAATCATTCCTTTTGCTCTTCTTTACTCTTTTCTATTTCTGCTGTATCCTTTCTGAGGTGAGGGAACCAGATCTACATATAGTATTCATGGTGTAGATGAGCCTTGGATCACCCAGTGATACAGTGATTTTCTCTGTATTGCTCTCTGGTCCTTTTCTAATAATCCCTAACATAACCTTTGCTTTTCTGACTGCAGCTGCCTATTGAGCTGATGTTGTCATAGAATTATCTGCCATAATTCAAAGGTTTTACTCCTGAGTGGTGGTAGTCAGCTCAGAGCCCATTATTTTAAATGTGAGGCTAGGTTTGAGGGTTTTTTTTCCCCATGAGCATCTCTTAACATTCAAAGAGACTACAAAATAATTTTTAACTGCCTGGCTTCTAGTGTGGCRTCCAGAACATCATGTTAGCCTTAGTTCCTATATAGCTTGTAACATAAAAAACAACATAAAAAACAACCCTCATGCTATATGGATGAGTCACCTATAGGAAAAATTTGGGACAAGTGGGTGGCTTAAATACTGTTCTCTTTGACTTGAATATTTTACTCTAGATATGTTGCCCCAAACCCTCTTGTGAAGATAATAACTTTTTTTTCCCATATGACAAAATAATCAAGGATTATACTTTTTTGTTGATTTTATTAGGGTGGCAGGTTGGACACATAGTTGGCAGGGGCAGAGATACCTCTATTTCTATACAATTGCAATGCTTTCTTATTGGACCACTAACTGTGGACTTGGAAGTCCAAGACCTGGATTCAATTCTGTCTGCAGCCTGGGCAAAGCCAAAACCCATTCTTAAACAGTGACCTTCACATCAAACTGAGTACATACTCCATCTGTTCCTTTTGAAGTTGTTTCACTGTAGAAAATATCTTAGATTTCAGTGAAAGGAAAATGGAATGCACGCATAATTCTGTAGCTTAGGCACTTGCATGACCTTGGAACATCGAGGCTCCAGTCCTTGTTTCAAGAATTGCTAAAATATTTTGTGCGCAACAGCTGTATAAAAGGAAAGTCAGAGCCCCCTTTTCCTAAGGTTAGGCATCTACTGGGTGGGAGTTTTGAGGGTAGCAGTTCTGAACTCAGGAGGTTTTTTTTGCCTAAGTGTCACTAACATGATTTTAACTCTCCTTTAGGTAGGTAGGCAGGTAGATAGATAGATGGATATAGATATAGATATATAGATATAGATAGTGTGTGTGTGTATGTGTGTGTGCATGTGTGTATACCTATCTATCTATCTATCTATATATAAAATATATATGGCCTAGARAGATAATTAGCTGTTTTGTCACAGTTTCCTCTGAGGACTATTTCATTCCTACTACAGGGAAGCACAATCAGCATTAACTGATGGAAAGGAACAACTTCTCATAAGTAGGAAACTATGGTTCATGTCAAAGTAAGCCTTCAAAAAGAAAATCAAAACCTGAGACACTGCATCAGGAAATATCAAGCAAGTGGCCTTAATTTAGGAATTTCCACTGGATATTAACCCTACCTTTTCCCCCTTCCTTTTAAAATATATTTTAGTTCCCTTGTCAGATAATTCTATTGCTACGTGTACATTGGTATCATACTGGAGGTCTTCTATGGGCTTAGCCTCTGGGCAGATGAATAACCCGTATGTGACAAATCAAGACTGAGCTATGCAAAATGAGAGAAAACAAAACACCCAAGAAAATGGACAGTGCAAGAAAGGCAGCAAAGCAGCCCTAGTGGGATGATGATCAATTACAGGGAGATTAATACCAAAACGTGAATAAAGAGTGTGAGGTGGGCCTAGGTGGTTGTCAGAGGTAAAACCCTGCCCTGTACTGGTCAAGAAAAACAGTAACAAAACTTATTTGACAGTTTGCTTGTATCCTCTACCACAATTAAGTATCTTGCAAAATTGAAAGGCTCATGTAACTAAAAGGGGAGAGAATTGTTCATATAAACCTTTTAATCAGTAGTAGGTTCCTGATTCTTTTGCCCCGGATGGAACCTTATTGAGTTCTTCCTTACCTGTTCTGAGATGTAGATGTAGGATCCCGTGGTCTCCAAACTCTCCTCTTCCTTCAGTAGTTGACAGGTAAGATGTTAGTTTGAATAGTCTTGAGCTGCCAAATGGTATTCTGCAAGAATCAGACACATTTCTACCTGCAGATTGTTTTTTCCCAAGTACTTTATACTTCTTTGAAACCAGATGTTGCCCTTAATGAGCCCATTAATAACTTCTTGCACTGTTTCCAGTTAGGTCCCATGAGCAATCACTGATTTTTAAGCTACTCAGACATATTTTCCACACAAAGAAAGCTCCATTTTGTACGAGGTACTTTTAAAATGTTTTGCCAGAAAGCTTTTATTCTCTTTTCATAATAAATATCTACTCTTAATATTGCGCTGAAGAAGCTCTAAAGTTTCTTGAAGAATTTAGTGTGTTTAGTAATAAAAATGTCCATGATCACAAGATGTATATAACCCAGCTAGGAATTGGACAGAGCTAGCTCAGTGACCTGAAATAATTGTCCAGTGGCTATGCTTTCATATAACTGAACATCCTGAGCCCATAACAGTTCCCTCTGATCACTGACAGGACATCAAAATATTGTGGTTGCTTTAGGAAGACACTTCAAGGATGCTCTAGTGGTGCTAATGTTATGACATAAAGGATTACAGTGAACTTCTTTCCTCCTTGCTCTGCCCTAGACCCCCATAACTGCTCTCCACATCTGTAGGCATGCAGGTGGGATTCTTCTCTCCTAATTTTAGCCATGTAAAAGTTAGGACATCTAATCTAAACTCCCTCTATAATTGAGAGAGAGTTAGTCACCTTCAGATGAAATTCCTTTCATCTACTTTAAATGCTAGTGGAGAGAGACCCACTACTTGGCTTAGATCAGACACTTAGCATCTACATTTCTAAATGGAGATGAAAGAAATCCTCCCCTGTGAGTTTAAGAATATTTGGACTCCCACAACCTTTTGAGTGATAGCTTTTGTCAGGGACATGTGAAAGACCCAAGTTCTACAAGTGCAGAATAAACAGCTGTATTACATCCAAGAGCAAAGAAATAAGAGATATTTTCATATCTTGCTACTATGCTGAGGCCAATTACTGTCTGGCACTTGGTGCTATAAGAACAGCATTATAAAGTAACAGAGGTAGAATAGTTTAGTATGAGTCAGAAGTTATAAAACAGAAAGTCCTCTGCTGGGAAATGTTTAGAGTGATCCTAGTGCTTATTGCGGTGATGTCACCAGCAAAATTTATATATCAAACAAAGAACTGTAAAAGCAGAAGAAAGACTAAAAAGCAGCAGATAGCAAAGTGGCTGCAAAGAGAAAGAACTAGGCAGAACCATAAGCAGTAGTGACACCAGAAGATCACACTTGGAAGCGAAAGGAATTTTCCAGGTCAAGGCTGTGACATACTGGCATAGTGATACAAGGAAGTGTGCACTGCTACTTCGTGTGTCATAGGCTTTGTGAACAAATAGAGACCTTAGTTCCCCAGACATATCTGAATAATACTTCCTATACTAGCATCCTGTAAAAAAAACAAAAAAAACCTTGATTGTCAGTTGATGGTAAAAAAGTAAAAAGGATCAAAAGAAAAGTATCCAATACCTAAAAGTAATATAAATACTTATATTCACATTTTCTTCTAATATCTTGCAAGTAGTGAAACAAAAGTTGGGAGCTGATTATAGGAGAAAGATAAGCAAATACTGCATTTCAAGTACATCAAAGAGGAAATAACTAACACATTTTATTGTCTCACAGTTATGTCCATTTATGGCCTACCTTTAGAATCTGTGTGGTAAGAACACATTATTGGATATTATAATTAGGCTCTTAATTTGTACAAGTAATTGCTACATTCAAGTTCAAGAACTAAACTACTCTGAAAAAATCACGTTTGTCGCTTCAAGCCAACAATTAACTGAGTCATTAACACGATCAAGAAAATTATAAAATGCCAGTATAAAATGCAAACACATAAAACACTTGCATTGGTTCCTTCAGCTATTGAACTCAATTAGCATCTTGTTTTCTTTTTTCTACTTTATCAGAAGATACAGTGCACAATTTTATGATCCCTAATATCTGTTGTATAAATCCATGTGAAAATGCTGGCAGCATATTTCTGCGTGTCTGAATTTTCTACATACAAATTACCAAATGTTGGCGAGGGTGCAAGGTACAGCCATCTRTCTTAGAAAAAAAATGAATTCATATATAACTGTGCAGGACTTGTTTTGGTTTCCTTCTGCCTTTCCCTGGGAATAATACCAAGTTTTTGGTAAACGTTGTTCTGCCTCTGGAGTGGTATGTTAAGGTTGTAACACATCATGTATGGTGGATGAGATGATGGAGTTCAGGATCCTGCGAGGAGGAGGCAGGGCACTAAGTAGGATCGCAACCCT
>NW_020449418.1:9482098-9488301 GCF_003343035.1 Apteryx rowi | reverse complement strand
GGCCTGTTTAGCCTCGAGAAGAGAAGGCTGAGAGGAGATCTTATCAACGTGTACAAGTATCTGAAGGGAGGGTGTCGAGAGGATGGGACCAGACTCTTTTCAGTGGTGCCCAGCGACAGGACGCGAGGCAACAGGCACAAACTGAAACACAGGAAGTTCCATCTGAACATGAGGACAAACTTCTTCACTGTGASGGTGACAGAGCACTGGAACAGGTTGCCCAGAGAGGTTGTGGAGTCTCCTTCTCCGGAGATATTCAAAACACGCCTGGATGCGATCCTGTGCAACGTGCTCTAGGTGACCCTGCTTGAGCAGGGGTTTGGACTAGATGATCTCCAGAGGTCCCTTCCAACCTCAACCGTTCTGTGATTCCGTGATGTATCCCAAGGACATCTGTTATGCCATCTTGTGGCTAATGCAAGGATTTGTCTTCAGAGCAGAAGCTGACAGGGAGACATTAAAACTTCACTAAGGATGTTTTTAATCTTTAACACAAGTTCTATTTGGGAGGAAATATTCTAAGAACTTTCATCATCAGTGAGCATAGGTAATAAAGAAAAATCATGCTAACAGTGTAGTGTATAGAAGAAATTCTATTCAATATTACTTTTTTGTGAGTGTTCCAAAGAACAAAGCTTCTGAGAGAGCAGTTCCAAAACAGTGAATACTGCGATCCTGGACTAAGAAAGGCTAAAAAGAGAAATTGTGAAGTAATAATCTATAGAAAATAATTTTGTGTAAGTTGGTGCCACAGCAGATATCACAATAATACTGTAGTTATTCCTAGACTTTCTTTTGTCAGGCAACAAAATGAGGCAGACACCCCCATATTGATCTCTGTCCTTAGAACAGAAGAGATGACAGGCTTATGCAACAGGAAGGAAGGAAGCAGAAACTTTATGTGACTAAAAGTCTCTTATTGTGACCTGTTTTTTCCTCTCAGTCCCTCTGTCTGGTGTTGAGTAACAGAAATTGGTTAAAGAGTTTTAAATTATCTCTAAATGAAAAACAAACCAACAACAGGGATAGTGTCCTGGAAAACATTTTTTATCAGTTGCTCAGTTTTTTTTTTAAATCTGTGATTCTAAATATTTAATAATATTAAAATACACTAGAAATCATTTAAATTAAATCCATCTTATCAATATGAAACTTAATTGCCACTTCTGCTAGCAAATCTTAGCCAAGAAGGGAAGTATTTTTCCAAGTACAAATCCTGGGGTACATAAATCTGCTACTTGTAAATTAGTAATGCTCTTCTGCACTTTTCCAAGCTTTGAAAAGCTGTTTGATTCAGAAGTCTGGCCTGAGATATTCCTTTGAACACAGACTGGACAGAATTTCAAATCTGACTACAGTCTTAGTCTTCAGTGGTAGAGAATAGAAGATCTAGGATTTGCCTTAGTATCTGAATAATGACAATCTTTGTCAAGATTGACCAGTCTTTCTTCACCCCATTTATGGTAGTAGAAGGCAATAGTGTGTATTTGCATTGTTCCTCAGCTTGTGGAATTAATTGTTCATGTAAATATAAGGTGGAATGAATATTAAGTGGCATCTAAGCAGGTAATAAATTAGCAAGTTGATTTTAGTAGCAGGTACTTTATGGAGTGTTTGAACTGAGAGTGGTAATGTGTTAGCTGTGATGTTAAAAAAAAATACCTCTGAGCATAGCTTTCTGAGAAGGTACCTCTAAAATTTAAACATATTCTACAGCTCTACCTGTTTGATTTTGAACACTAGCTCCATGGAGAGTTTTAAATATTTTTTCTTCGGGGGGAGGGGAAAGAGGGAGAGAGTGAGGTTTCCACACCAATAATTCTTCCTTTGGACAAAACAAAAACTTGGGAGACCTGTTTTTAAATTTCTTGCACTTCAGAGTTACTTTCCATCCCCTATGTAAGATTTATATTTGTCTAATATGCAGGAAAGATCATATATCAACTTGAAACTCTGTTTTCTTAAGGAAGTTGACGCTTCTCTAGATTTGAAAATGAAGCTGGAAATGAGCTTAGCTGCTGGTTGAAATCTATTATGGTGAGAGATGAACTTAATTCCACGAAGTCAGTGAACTGCAGTTAGGCATCAGTAGGTGCATAAAGTGCTGTTTCTGGTGAGTCCAGTGAGGTGTGACATAATACACTTAAGAAGAAACTAATTTTAGATATTTACATTTTAATTAATTAATTAATTAATTATATTCTTTCCAAAGTGCTTTTTTGCAGGTTCCTCTTACACACCAGAGAACTTAGCTGTAACATGAGCTCACCCAGGCAAGGTTCATTATGGGACATGCCCATGACAGTAACTTGGTTCCTGGTCATTGTTGAGTCTTCCATTGACTTAGGATCAACCTATAATACGGGATCAAGTCCTGTACATGAACATACTATCCCATGAGCTGCATCTTAATTGCCCTCAAATTAAAAAAGGCTTTAACACACAGTCTTCTATCAGGCTCAGGATTAATAATCTGGCCTTGAAAACAGTGAACAAATCTGTAATGACAGCTTTAAAACAAGTATGTTTAGTTGTGTTCAAAAGCATAATTATGCAGAGGACAAAATACTTGGCGGGGGGGAGTCCTCTGAATTTTTGCCATACAAAGAATTGCTAAAGCTTCAGTAGGAACAAATAAACATTTAACTGTCTTTGGTGTTCTGATTTTAATTCAGACAGTGGTGAGTATTAAATGAAAAAGAGAAGACAGTGCTCTGTTTGCCTACTCAAAACCCAGAGGAGGGTGCTAGAGAGCCACTTTTAAAACAAAATCCTTGAAATAAACTGAACAACAGATCCATATACCAAAGATTTTTCTCTTACTGAAGCAGCAAAATAAATAACGGATTAGTCAAAGTCTTTCTTGTGTTTGAGAGATACTTTATGGATGTGTATGCTCATCCTGTAAGTGCCATCTTTCAAATTTATTTCATGACTACTTTTCATTGCTTCATTTCTGTGTAACTCCATTGAGCAGCCATTCTGTTACCTCAACCATCCTTTCTTGGGCTATTTTATATGTAAGAAGAAGAATCTAAATAACTGAGTTTCATCTCTACATT
Source organism: Apteryx rowi (assembly GCF_003343035.1). NCBI lineage: Eukaryota > Metazoa > Chordata > Aves > Apterygiformes > Apterygidae > Apteryx > Apteryx rowi. The sequence continues at coordinate 9,485,239 of NW_020449418.1, read as the reverse complement.
TAACAGTTTACTCATAGMAGAGATATTGTTGCCACAGTATTTGATAGAAACCAAGAGAAATAATTTCTATTTAATGTACAGGGAAACTGATGCTCAGAGACTAAGGGACAGACTCAGTAAAAGATACCAGCACCTCCAATCTGCCTATGTTCAAAGTGTCTGGTAAACTGTTCTCCTGGCTAATCTGATATGTTTGAAATCCATCTGGACCAAACTTTTTGACTTAAAATTTCCCCAGGAAAGTTTTAGGTAATGATTGTATAATGTGAAACCCAGGGACAGTCTTTGGAGCCAGAACTGGCAATCAAATTTCTCCTCTCTGCAATAAAAGACTAACCACTAGGCTACAGTCTTGCTGTTCCTGAACTACTGATTTCTTAATTATATTCTGCACATTGAAGTCACATCAGTATGAGGAGGTGCCTTGCCTTCCTCCTATTCTCATTTCCTGCTCTTCTATAATAGCATGGGGCTTCATGACTAAGGGGCACTGAGGTGTGTAACTTGTCCTGCCAGGGAGAGTCAGGATTTGATTTTCAGTCTTAATCATGAGGCCATCACATAAAAGGAGAATTAAAAAATGGTACCAGCACACTCTAGAAGAATATGCCTACTTCCAGGGGTGGGGGATTGTGGCTAGCTGTTCGCTGGGGATTTGCCTAAATTCAAAAATTGTAAAGGAAGGGGATGGTTAAAGACACATTCCTGGTATTATTTGTGTTTACTATTGTGTTTACTATAGGTTATTTGCCTCCCGCCTTCCAAGCCCATGAGGAAGCGTCTTTACCTGGATAGTCTAGATCTTGCCATGAACTGAGCAGAAATTGAGCTGCCTCATGGAGGAATAAGCTACTGTACACTGGCTGCTCCGTGTTAGCTGCCCTCCTGCAGGTTCCAGGAGGACCGTTCCCTGGGAGCAGCTGGCATTTGTTTAAGTTACTGGGAGAGAATAGGTGGTTGGATCTCAACCTTTCAGTCCCTACAAGCTCAGGCACCCAAGCAGTTCATTGACGGCTTACACCTAAAGCAGGCCTGGGCTGTAATGCTCTCTGTTTGGATACATTCAGACTAAAGCTAAGTAAAAACTTTTATAATACTATGTAAATGTTAACCTTTGCAGGACTGGAGCTTTAACATGTCTCTATCAGCCACTCCCCTCTTTCAGGAGGGTAGTCATGAGAGGTGTGAAAGGGTAGTTTTAACAGAAATTTAACCATTGTCCATATATGCCTCCTCCACATCACAGAAAAGAAAAAGCATTCCCACAAAAGGACATCTTCCCTTTCATCTGTATAATGTGTTACTGCAGTATAAGTGCAGAACTTAGCGTAATAAAATAAGCTGCCTCGTAAGGCAGCTATTCTGCCATGTAAGGGTAGAACCCAGGAATACAGGTGATTTTGGCAAATGGCAGAACGTCATAGTGATGTAAAATGACATATTCATATATGTCACTGTTAATTGAATGACTTGCTTATGCTTAGTGTTTAGGGAGAGTTCTAATTTGAGAAATATATCGTTTAACTGATTACACTTGTTGTTATAATGTGGACTAAAATCACTTCTTCCTCCTCACTTTAGATTGCTTCTGCATTTGCTTCTGCATTTGGTCTACATGACTTAGTTGGCAAAAATTAAGTGCATGGTTCACAGATGTATGTCCCATGTATTAAATGGAATTAATCATATAGCTATACTCATATTTTTGTCTTTTTATTACATTGATGTGGGGTATCCCCGTTTGTGCCCGGACCTCCCCCACAAAAGGCACAAGTGCAACCTTACTTCCCTGAAACACTAACCAGTCGTGCACATCCACCACCGCTGCAGCAGCACTGTCACATTTTAGAATTACTTCCCTACTGTACATCTGCACAACCCTTCTCCCTTCCCCTCCCCCCTTTTTCTTTGTTACCTGCAGTATTGCAAACCCCAAGAGCATATGAGCAAAGCTGAGAAATCCCCCAAACTCAGTTATCCGTGCAGCTATTCAGCATAACTCTCACAGCACTTACATGTGCATTGCTTCCCCCATTGGTTTTTTTGACCTTTTCTGTGGCCTATCATCATTTAGCATCCTGCGTCACACTACCTCACAAGCCAGAATTATTTATTCTGAAATTAATTGCTGTGGTTCAAGGGCCCAACTTGAAGTGCAGTATACCAACCGCTGTACAAGCAAAATTGACAWCAAAACCCTAAATGGAAAATTGAAAGTCTCTGCCTTTTTCCCTCTTTTCTCTTTTTCTTCTCTCCCTCTACCTCTCTCTGCCTCTGCTTCTTCTCTCCTTTCTCCCTCATACTCGTCCCCTCTCCCCCTACAAACTCAAAAGGTCATCCTAAATAATTCTCTAGACATTTGTGAATAAAGAGACAACACAGTCTTCTTTTTCTTGTAATTGCTCTGTCCCTTAATAGAATCCCTCACTCCTGCAGTTTTATCTTGTGAGAAACTACCATAGCAAGGTATGTTTCATTTTGCTCCATCTCTACCTCTCTAACTGATTACTGCTATGAGAGCAGAATTTTACCCTGTCAGTGAAAGTTTGCATTAGTGTTTGTGACAGTGAATACAAATGCAGAATATTATATTGCTCTAGAGGCAGAGTAATCAGGGAGACAAGTTCAGGATTGGGAAGCAAGAACACTTYTCTGCCACTAACAATCTCTTTGGCCAGGGGAAAGTTGTTTGGAGTCATATTTTGAGTGTTCATTCACATACTGTGAGTTAATGCATCTCAATTTTTGGATGTCTATCTTGAAAAAAGATGCAGGCGGAGGGGTAGTGTTGCCAAAGGGCCACAGAGCCCCTGTTCCAACAGAGTCCTCAGAGACCTATTGGCATTAGGCAGCTGTGGAGAGTGAGCCCAGGCTGGGCACCCAGAAATGAAAGGCTACCTTTGAAAAGAGGCCTTTAAAGCGTTAGTGTATGAAAGCGCTGAACACCATGAATGCTCGTTAAGAAAAGGTATGCCTGGGCTCCAGACCAGTCTTTCAGTATAGCGAGGGGTAGCCAAGCACACCTTGGCCTCCACAAGTTTTTCCCGGTCTCTTTTCACCTCTTACCGTCTCGTGGCCCCAGCCGGGTGCAGCTCTTACTCGGTGCCTCCGTCCCCCCTGGCCCTTCCCCCCCCAGCCCCG
>NW_020449418.1:9384805-9481979 GCF_003343035.1 Apteryx rowi | reverse complement strand
GGGCGCCGGGGAAGGAGAGCTGAGGGCGGTCGTGGCCGTGCGCCCGGCCCCGCGGGCCCTATGGCTAACGCAGCTAAGGGGGAGATTTCCTTCGGGGCACTGAGTTAGGTTTTAAAATTAACAGAATGGGCGCAGAAACCTTAGCAGATTACTAGGCATGTGCTTTATTAGAGGTTTTTCTCTTGGTGGTAGGACAGGAGCTGAGCAGGAACCTTCAGCCTGGAACTCACAGAAACCAGTTTCTTCCTTCCTTTTTTTGCTTGTCTGTTGAAACTCTTGACCAAAATGTGTCAACACTGCTCTCCTTCAGACATCTACGTTTCATGGCAGGACTTCCTAGTTTATCTGCAGTGATACAGACGCCCTGCATCACATTCAGTACCGAACAGAATGGGGTACCGATCTCGCTCGGATTCCTCTAGGTGCTGCTGTAATAATCATCGTAGGACAAATACTCAACTGTTTGCCTAACCTCATAGGTGTCAGTGGTTACGCTGCAGAGGCATTTAGTCAAACCATTCTCATCAGCAATACGCTCAGAAGTAAAGCATTATTTTCAGGCCTGCTGGAAACATGCCAGGTTTTTACTGAGCCTGGTGTGTGCTGGGGTAGGCTGGGTGAATATAATGCACATAGTGTTCACTAATTCTCATGGTTTCATCCCTTACGATGTAGTGACTCATTGCTTTGTGTGCATGCACATGGCAAACAACAGTCCTAAAATGGTTCTTATGGTTTCTGGCGTGGGTTGGTATTTGACTTGCTCATGCCAGTGTCCTTTCTTCATGACATTGCTTTTGGAAACTACTGCTCTTAAAGACAAATTTCAATTTCTGTTTTGATTATTGTATCCTACCTTCTCACTTGACTTGCCATCCTGGAGCAGTATAAAACCTAAAATCATGCTTTTACTATGTTGAAAGATCTCTGTAGAAGAACTAGGTCTTAATAGTTCTTTGTGCATCCCATAGCGTTGATTATTACCATGCTCACTTCCGCAATACAATTGTGTTTTGGAAAACTGCCTATTTACATGCTAGGATCAATATAAAAGGATTATGAAAATACAGTTTATATTGTTTGACTGAAACAGAAATGGGAATGCATGTTTGTGCGTCCAAGGTCTCTCTATGGAAGGACATTGCAGACATTTTTTTTCTTCTGCATATCATCATCATCACTCAGCCTCACCCCTTTGAACTTTGTTGAGAGATTTTCTTGAGGTGGGGAGTCTGTGTAATGAGAAGGAAATGGCAGTGGTCTAGCCAGATGTCAAATGTGCATCACTTTTTCCTTGCCCACAACCAAACTCCCAGGAGACTGCTGAGTAGAAGAATAGTTTAGCTTGAAACTGTATTGCACAATATGCCTAACTTCTCTACAGCAGGGGACAGGTTATCATTATCATCCTGTTATGTAAAGGGAGAGATGGCTCAGAGCCAGCAACATCTAGCAGAAATCATGATGGTTATAGCTGTGCTGCCGTATGTGAGAATGTTTCTCTGGAAGGTTTTCTCTGGCTTCCCCTAGAGTTTGAAAGATACCTGCGGAGCCAAGGGTAGATCCACAGAACGTTTGAGTGGGCTTTAGAGCCTATTTTTGTTTGTCCCCAGATCCCAAGATCCTACAATATAATGTGCCAAATCATTAATAATTTTGGTTCTTTAACAAAGTCTTTGAGTGTATGGAGAGAATGATTGTATGTAAGAGATCTAATACATCTGTAAAAGAAAAAAGAAACTGGGCCTTTACCCCCCTGTGTACTTAATATTCCAAATAGAGCAACCTTCCCTGCCTTCAGAGGTAGTACAGAACTCCTAGCAGAAAAACAGCTGTAGGCATCAAACCCAAGAAATCTTCAGTAAGACCCAGAATCAAAACCAAATAATGTGAATGAAACTAAGTCTGTGAGTTTTAGATGTAATTCTTCACTACTGATAATAAATGAAATCACTGTTTTGTCAACAGAAGGACTAACTCGGACAGGGACATGAATCTTCACTTACTCTTAACATTGGTGGAGTACAAATTTTAAGCTGAGTTACCTAATAGTATGTCAGCCTTTACTATTTAACAGCCTGTGTTTGTTACACCAATGTACATAGTTCAGATATCATTTATGTTACAAACATCAAATCTATAACTTTACTGGTAATTTATTCAATGTTGAAAGTCATCACACAGCTTAAGAAATCCTAGATTATCATTAAAACATCTATGCAACAGTGTACATAACTACTGCAGGCAGAATCTCAGCACAGCTGCAATCATAGACACTTCCTTTATATTGGTTGCAAGAGAGGCCAAAAGATTTTATCCCACTTTTTAATGAAGTTGCATGTCAGTGTTTGCATTCCAGAACTCCTTCTTGGAGTGAAGGCTTATTCAGAAAAACTCTCACATCTGTATCTCATCTTCCTGGTTTGAAAGGATGGAGGGATGAGCTGATCTTCTTGAGATTTGAACCTCCACTCCCAGTGAATCTAACAGTAATGTATTGACAGGACAGCAACTTACATACCTGACCAATATCTGACACTGTAGGAGTTGATCCATGGGACATGCTAGTTTGATATTCCTAATAAATGATGTTAAGCCTCATGGTAGTAGTCTGCATTATAAAACAAACAAAACTGATATATTTTGTGTCCTCTGTCAGTCACCACTTTCATGGAAGAACTGTTGCAGTGGAGTTGAGCTCAGCTCCATTGTGTAGTGTCTTTTCCATGTAAAGACTAGAACAAAATTATAAACCTATCCCAACAACTTTTTCAAGGTACACAAATTAATACGTAACACCATGAGTATGAAAATGGTATGTTGTGAATTGATTACATCAGACTGAAGCCTGATGCTGTAGTTACTCCCTTTGCAATGCTGACCTACAAGAGCTCTCACAGGAACATTTTGTGAAAAAGGAGAAGTTGGTTTAAAAGTCCTGTGCTTCCTGCCTTCCTCTGTTGGGCTGCTGTAGCAGTATCTAAGTCCTGTTGTGTACTCTGGGGTTTGCTTGACTTTCTTTAGATTTACTGTGTCGAAGGTTATGCTGAAGGACTCAGAAGAGAATATTCCTTGAGCTCGCTTAGAAAGTGTAGCAAAAATAGTGGAGGATGCATAAAGGGGTTAGAAAGGAACAGATCCTGAGGAGTCTGGCAGCTCTGTGGAGGCTGCTCCCAATGCAATAGTAACATGATCTCTTAGCATGTGTATTGGACAAGCTTTTGAAAATGAAGTTATGAGAGAAAGAGAAGGGACTGTATATATAATGAAACTATATTTTGAGTAATGAAAGTACCACCCAGCCTGTAGGCCTCCCTTTCTCCAGGAGCTGTTTGAGCCTTAATTTCTTTGTATCAGTATGGTGCAATTGGACATTGTTTCATTTTCATGCCTGTCCAGAAAAGTCTTCCCTTGTTCCTGGCTCAGAATAACTCACATGTGAACAGTGTCGCTATCATCATCATGTTGACTTACTGAAGCAGGATGTTAGCCAGCCAGAAACAGCCCAATACCTCTTAGTGATGTAGGCAAAATCCAGTTTTGCTTGCCCAGGGATGTCGAGGCAGGGTAGAGGTGGAAGAAAGAATTACGAGATGGAATATGGTCAAGCTAAGGAGAGACCTGAGATGCCCCTGGGGCAATGGGAGCGTGGTGGAAGCAACTGCTGCTGTTGCCCTGATTATCGCTGCCTCTCTGAGTACATCCATCCCTTTATCGGTAGCCAGCCTGGCTTTCCAGGGCTTTAACAAACAAAAAATGTGGCCCTTTGGATATCCTTGCTATGTCTTCTGGTCCTTATGCATGCCTCCTTCTCCTTTAATATTCAGAAATTGAGTGAAGCTGTACAGTTCTCATTTTGCCCTTTTATATAATGTAAGGATGCTCTAGGGGRCCAGCACGGACCCCAAAATGGGACTATGTCAGCTCCTCTAATGGACTGCCAATTGACCAGAGATGTACTGTGATTTCATGGTTAATTTTTAAGAAGATAACAAAAGCCATGATTTTACCTGAGAAATATGAACCACTGCATTACACTGTATGCACCAAATTTACCTTCTTGTCCTCCTATTATTTTAGAGGAGTTTTGCAGGAATAAGAAGGTATTTCCTGGTAAAGGAACATGTGTAAAGTTTATTGATGAGTGTAAAGTTTAGCCTTCTTGAAATGTAACCGGCTCTAGTTTAGAATGGCAGTGTTCTGAGAAGAGAGGGGAAAAACTGAAAATCTTGCCTATTAGGAAGCTAATTTGTAGGCTGGAGGAGTTCTAGAAGTGTGCAGTGAGATAAAGCATGGGATGAACCTTAAAATAAAATTCCCATAATTTATACTTATACAAAATTAAAAATTTTGTAATAAAAACCCCACCATATACAATTTTTAGGGGCCAGCCTATCTTTTTGCCACTTTGCTAACTTTTAAAAATTAAACTAATATGATTTCCTCTCTTCTCAATCTTTCTTCAGTTACTTGTGACTGAAGACTAACAGTCTACTTGTGACTGTTACTGGAACAAAGTCGGATAGGGATATTTTGCATGAAGTTATAAAGCATTGCTGATACTTTACAATTTATGCAAGTTGAACTTCTGCCAATCACTTCTGTGCTCACCATAAAAAATTGAGTCTTGGCCTCAAAGATGCATCAAAAATTGAATAATGGGTATACTGATGAGCTGCTCTTTGGGTGATTTTTTTATGTACATGCACCGTGCTAGGAAATCTTTTTGCTGAACTTTATGTAATTGTAAAACTCCATTCAACATAATGTCAAGGGTCTGATTCATGGCCCTTACTCCGGTCCCTTCTGGAAAGTTGCTGTAACAGAGAAGCTAGGGATTTCCCCATTAAGGGAAGTCCCCACTTGATGGTGAACCAAATCTATACTCTTGAAAACACCCTTTGTTTAGAAGCATCAGAAGAACTTGCCACTCTGGCATATTAACTCCATGAAAATCATTACATGCTGTCATATCTCTTCCATCCCTCCCTGTAATTAGGATACTGGGAATGTTATAGAAGCCCCCTTTGCTCGCCTTCTTGCTTCAGTGGTGTCCCAAACATAGCTTTAAAAGATCCAAGGCTCCAATGAGCTAATATGTAAGAATAAAACCATTACATTTCCAGACATATGAATTTGCCTTCACTTCCTGTGATGTTCTTTTTGCTTTTTTCCCTTTAATCACACTGTATATGTGTGTATGTATATATATACACACACACATATAAAATAAGCATGCATTCACATAAGTAATAAAAGTAATGGACAGAATATAAGGCCTGTGCTAAAGCAAAGATTCCTTATTTTTTCCAGAATAGCATTTGTTGTTAAATATTTATACATAACTAATTCAGCAAAGATGAAGTACCCATTTTCCCCTAAAGTTATATAATAAATATTTTCTCTAGGAGAGAAAAGTTAAACAACAATAATCTGTTCACTGCTTTAAAAGATGAGGTCCAAAAAATACATACATGGATATGAAACATAAAAAACTAAACTGAAACCAATGCATCTTTTCTGTTTCTGTGATCTTGGATCTTCACTGACTGCTTAGAAGAATCCCAAATGGTTTATATAGAGAAGGTGTCCCCCCTGAACTTCAGTTTTTATTTGTAGGGTACCCTTTCTACACAATTCCCTTCTTTCCCATTATTAGAAAAGTTAACTGCATGGAAACTACTTGGGAGACTGAATAACCCAATTTCCACTAGTTCTCAAAATATTGCAAATATGCAGGAAGTTCACTTAGCTGGGTAAATTTAGGAGATACCTGGCAAGTTTGAGAGTAATTGTCTCACATTTATGTGGTTCCATTCATTAGCAGGATTCAAAAGGTTTGCCAAATATATGAAAGGATGACTAACTATACTTACAGTGCTCAACAGTAGTATCCAGCCAGCTAGAGAAGGAAGTTATGATTGAAATTGCATGGAGTTTATTTTAATTAGAAGTTGATCCAATTAGAATTTGTACTACTGGGATTCCATACCTGAAGATTTGAATTTGACCAAGGCATAGGGCCTGCAATTATCAAAACTGACAGAAGATCCGTGATATGTTTTCTCTTCTTCACAGGGCAGTAGCAGTGTTTTCAGCTCATTGTGCCTGAAGGAAGGCTGACTCAGAGAGGAGTGCTCCTGTCCAGGCCCCAAAGTTGTTCTTGCATTTTGGCTTGCCTGATATCGACCATCCAGAGACTGATTAGGTCCAGGACTATGGTGTGGAATTACTAGTAAACAGTTTTACTCAAATGTACTCTCAAGCAAGAGGAACATTTTCAGCCAACGTTTTCTGGTAGCCCACATCACCCACATCCTCTGCAAGTGAGAGGCAATAAGTAAGATGATGATAAAGGGGCCACGTGTGTTCTCTGCATCTCACAGGTCAAGATGAGGTTATTGATTACAGAAACATTCTAAACGTTACCCCTTGGTCTCCAACTTAAGGGAATTCCCCTGCCCCCCACCCCAACCCCTTTTATTGAAGAGCATGTAAAAGGTTGTGAACAAAATTTTATGCCTGTTGTATGGCATCTGAATGACTCCGCTAACATAGCACTTTCCAGTGTTTGATACGATTATTGTTACTGTACCCTTGTAAGAAAGGAATTGTGCTTACATTCAAGACTGAGCACAGAGAGAGATGAGGCAACTTGTCCAGCACTGATCAGAGGGAGTCTATGGCAGAAGAGAAACTGAATTGCCTTGGGTATTGTTTAAGTACCACAAATTTGAGATCATCTTTTACCATTCTGTGCTTTTCTTCCAGGTTTCTGGAGGAAGGTAATGGGAAAGTAGCAAAATGCTGTTGCAGGTTCAGATTTTTCAGGGCTCATTCAAAAGTCAAGTATGATATTGACTTGGCAGCAAAGAAATAGAAATGGACCTGCTRTGGAAGGTTTACTTTGCCTCTCTACGTTATGAGGAATTTCCTCATACTGGTTAGTGTGTAGGAACTGTGTAGTATTCCTTTAAACAGTTGCTGTTTGTCTAGTGTGCTTTCCTGTCTGGAATGATTTGAAAATCACTGTACCCCTGCTACAAGTGTCCATATGTAGATAGACTGGTGTACATTGATAGTAAATGAGTTGTTTGGACCCTACAGTGCTAATGGGGTTCCTTTAGCATATATTTGCTTTGTGCAGAACAAAAGACACACTGTACAGGTTTTGGAAGATGGTAAGCTGCTAGGTTACTTGGGTGTGTTTCCAAAGTTTTGCTTTGAAAAGAATGTGACTTGTCTTCTCCACAGACTTTTGTCACGCTGGTAGTTTCTGGGACTTTCCCTTCCTGGAAAGTTGTTCTCTGTGGTTTGCAGCTTAGGGCAGTCCTTCTCTCTGATTCCCATCTGACACTTTCAGGAGCTAAGCCAGCTTTCTGGTTTCTCTCAGTCTTCCCACTCTGAAGAGTTTTCAGAGCAGAGAGGAGTTGCAGGTGTAATTGCAAGAGGTCTCTTTTCTTAAACCAGCATGGAACTGCAGAGATTTTCCATGCTTTGGAAATGGATAGAAAAGCTTTGCACAATCCATTTGACAGGCCCAGTGTGGTCAGTTAGGGAAGTTCAAGAGATGGCTCTTTCCTCTACTGATTACATTTGTGAGATGTCAGCTTTTTTCCACTTCATGGAGGTGCTTGGATCTAYGATTTTAAATAAACTTGTCCCTATTTTTGCACTTTTGCTCAAGTGGCAAAAATATTGGGTGACTCTTTCCAACCACCACAGTTATTTGTTTCCCAGAGTAAGTAACACAGCTAGTCAAAGAATGATTCACCTGTCTAAAGTCTAAAAATAAATCTCTGTCTGTTCCTGACAATTGGCAGATACCTCCCGGAGAAAATCATGAACAATGGAATTGAGGTCTCTGGAAATCTGTCCTTAGAACAGGAACAAATGACCTGCAGCATGAAGAGGGGGAAGCAAAGGGGGAAAAGGTAGAGGGGAAAAGTCAAATCTGTCAAGGCTTGCTGCTGTAGTGGTTTTAGACATGAAGCAGCTGCTGGTTTCACCTGAAACTATGCCAGGCTGAGCAGAAGTTATTTGAAGTCATGGTGTAACCATAAGCAGCTCTTTGATTAAAATTGTAGGCTCCAACTGAGAATTATCTTCAGGGTTTATTCTTGCTACTGTCTTCAGTAACTGGACTAACTGGCCAGCAGTTTGTAATAACTTATGTACTAAAGACCAGTGTGATGACAATAGCCTCAAACTGTGTGTCAGGCTAATGAAAAGGGGCATTCTGATGGCTGACTCCTGAAGAGTCTGGCCAGGGTTATTTACTGAGGTAAAACAAAGTATGACCATTTGGCATAATTTTAACCTGGATCCGGGCTATTTTCCTTTGAGATTTTGGATGCATTCAAATCCACAATAGAACAAGACTCTAGGAGAGAGAGCGCACAGAGATTGCAGCTGAAAAGGCTTGGCATGAATACCTGTGTGCTGAACTTGAAAAGTGATGTACTATCTAGTATGAATGATAAGGGTCTTGTCGCCTTGCCATGGAGTACTTACTCCTTTGATCTGGGTATTTCATTGTATTGTTTGTTCACTGCTTATTTTTTCAAACAGAAGAGAGAGAGAGAGMGAGCATAATATTCTGGGAAAGTTTAAATCTGGATCCAAGTTTTTCCAGGCAACACCAGTGTAAACTCAAGTCTATTCTCTATTGAAATTCACTTTCTGCTTTATTGTCTTTTTTTTTTTTGAAATGCTGCTTACTGCAATGTAGCAAAATAAAACTAACTCTGAGCAGCATTTTTTGCTTCTATGATTTTTGGTTACATGATTGATTAAAGTTGACCTTTCTCTTTGGTAATGAAACTGCTATTAAAATGTCTGCACATGCAAGAAAGAATCTTATTCATTTTTAATTTCCTTCATTTTCATAATCTTCACATAAAAATGGGCTTTTGATTTAGACTATGACAAAATGCATTGACAGACACCCACAGGAAACTATTAATATAGATTTTTTCCCTATGGCTCTTTCTCATTCATTCCTTCCTAAAATAGGAGTAGAAGGTAGTAACTTACCATGAACTAGTATGTGTGGCCATCAGGATATAGTAGAAAATTTTTATCTCAAGATGCAGCATTGAGATAAGGAAGGAAGTGGGATGTCAAGTGAGAAACTTCAGGATTTGATACAAGTCCAGATATGAATTTCAGTGTTTGTCTGACACTTCATTTCATGTCTAATACAAAACAAAAGACAAAACTGGAATTGTGGATGAAAGATTTCATACTACGCAAAATGTGTCCACTGAACTGCAACTGCAAAATTTCCCCTTAAAAGCAATGATACAAAGAAAAGAATATTAGTTGCACTACTTCAGTGTAAACAAAAGATGTCACTATCAGACACAAAAAGAGTTGAGCTTATTAAAGATTTTTCTGAAGCTATTCAGATCATACCATTATGATACAATGATTATTTTTAGTTTCCTTCTTTATATGAAGGGAAACCACTGAAGGCACTCTGTGAAACTACTTTATCTGAAAAAAACCCAAATTCTGATTTATGAAGCCCCTTTGTTGATAGGAATGTTTACAGAAATGCTTCCAAGTTCCTGTAAATGCCCCCACATTTCACATTCATCATATCATGTGAGGCTGTTCTTAACCCTAAAGATGTGGTGTGAATCATTATATTGAAATGAAAGAAGAAGAATATGGAGAATAGAAAGTTTGTGAATTGTGAAGACAGAACATAGTATAGGCTAGAACAAAAGGGGAAGTTTGCAACCAGTAGATACTGACAGAAAAATAACACCTAAGGAAGAGATTATCTCTCCACTGCCACCCGTATTTCAGTGGGGTTAAACTAAATGGAATACAATAATGAACAGTAGAGTATGGGTCTCAATTTTCATGATCCCATGATCTCATTGAAGTAAAACACCTATTACCTCTTCTGGAAATAGGATTGGATCCTTTCTTTATAATCAGACTAAACAATAGGATAGTGTTTTCAGAAAAGGAGCATCATTAACAAGAAAGCTGTATCTGCAGACACAGCCAAACTGCTTCCAAGGTCACTGGGACTGGCCTATCTTTCCCTTCTGTTCTGAACCACCTCCTCCAGAGCCATTCTCGGCTGGATCTGAAAATCGTTATCTCGGACAACTTTTGTTCTTCCAGCTTTCTCAGAGTTTTAGCTATTTTCTCCGTTTCTTAAGTGTGATAGAACAGAATGTGGTCCTCAGATCCTCCTCACGCTTTATTGAGCTCAAGCTCCCAGAGGCCCAGACTGTTTGCCCCAAACCAGTATTTTGAAGAAATCTCCTTTCAGCATGCACAGTAACTCTTTTTCCCTGCTTCCACTTCTGCCTAGGTATCCTCTGATAGAATATCATGATTCTTGTACATAGTTTCCAATGGTTTGCCTGCTTTTTTTTTTTTTTTTTTTTTAGTGTAGGCACAAGGTTCAGAGATTAAGTAGTTCCAGGGAAAAAGTTCTTTGTCCCTCCGTTAGTCCCTTGGGGAATTTGTTCAAAGCTCAGTGTAACTGGAGGCTTGCATTCATTTCTCTGTGAGTCCTGTCTGCTCTGGGGAACTTCCCCTTTTGGGGGAAATCCAGGTTCAGCCGCAGTTGGGGGAGTCCCAGACAGCTGGACAAAAGGAGAGAGGACTGTGAAGGGCCTAGAAATTGCTTGATAGAAACTAAAGCATATGTGTAGACAACCTCCATGCCAGTAGACATATATAGATCTTGGAAGACGTGTAGTCTTGAGAGCTAAGCCTAGTAGTTGTTTCATGATAAAACAACCTGGCCACCTTGATTCCTCTCCCTGGAAAAAGCGAGTTTGGAAAGCTATGGAAAGCAAGTTGCAGAAAGTGATGGGACTTTTTCCTGATAGAGTACTAGGGGAAAGCTGAGTAAATATGTCAGGATTTAGCCATAAGGAAAAAAGAATAGAGGAGGTCTCTGATGATTGCATAATTAAAAGAAAAAAACCCTGCACAGTTAACTCAGGTTCACCAGCTGGGATATAGAGGTTTTATCAACCACATTTTGTCATGGGATGGTAGCGGGGTGTGTAGGGAATATATCCACATGTATGTGCATACATGGGCAGGGACGTTTCAGTAGGAAGCAGGTTGTATAGCTCAGCTGCTTACATATATATGTTTAGAAATTCAACTCATTCTTTCAGTATTTATTTTCAGATCCAGTTTTGGTTATTGGCATTATGCCATTGATCATATCACCAGGTCAGGTTAACTGTGGACATCATCCTACACTGTGTTTAGAATGATAATTTATTTGCATCAATTTAGGTAGTTTGTTGTGTAGGAACAACTCAGGAAAAGGAATAACTCCTTTTGAACCTCTGTTTTGAATCTATCTAAACCAATGGAAGGTTTTTTATTTCTTTCAGAGGGTCTCTAGACCAGATTCTCATTTTCTAGTTGAATGATGTGTAACACAGTGTTAGTTGTTTGATCTTACTATGGATGAAGAGCTAGAAAGAGTACAGTGCTGTTTTTATCCCATCTTATGACAACTGTAAGACATATAACAATAGAAAATGTATTAAGAGATATTTCAAATCTCATCAAAAAAGTGGATCAATTTTGGGTCTCATAACAACTTCCTTGAAAGGTGAAAATCACAGGTTTCTGTTATTTTACTTATCTTGGCATCTGCTTAAATAAATCAGCTATGTCACTCAGCAGAGTATAGTGTTACATTAAGCCACATAACATGTAATGAGAGTTAACTCATTCATTTAAATTCAGAAAAAAAATTAAAAGTCAAATTACTTTTTCTTCTTAAGAAGTCTATATAATATGTAGAATTTGTATTTCTTAAGCTATTTCTATCATTGCAACCTTTTCCTGAAGTTTTTAAATGTCTTTGTATAGTAAGTGATTACATGATATATTTATAGATGTTCTTTGGTTGCCAATTCACATTTTTATTTTCTAACAATTTTAGGATGTTCCTCTGTAGCTGTTCATTCCCTTGAATCTGTTATAAAATGTTATCTATAGCCCAAGAATCTGCACTGGTTAAATAAATCTCTATATGTAGAAAGAGTGTTTTTTTCAGTCATGCAACAGCATAATCACCTCACCTGGCACTGATACCTATTCCAGTAGTGGCGCATGCAGACGTATCTCTAACTGCATGACTTGCAAYGCACTGGCTGTTGAATTATAAAAAAAGTCTTCTTATAAAATCTGCTCAGATAGAAATGAAATGTTAAGGAGCTCAGCAGAGTTCTGTATTTGTACTGTATTTGTTTATTTATTGCTCATTGGTTTCCCAGGGTGTCCAGACTGAAAATCTATGTTCTGTGGTATGTGCCTAGAAATTAGAATGAAACTGATCCTTGTTCGTACTAGATTTTGTACAACATTTTGCCATTGTACTGGATTCTTTACAGTATACTTATTTTACATGGCTGTGGTGGCTCTCTTAGAGCCCTTGATAGATCTAATCTGCTAAATGAAAATGATCGTAGTAAATGTGAATGATCAAAGTATATAACTTGGCACACAATCATTTGAATTATGTAAGGTTTACAAACCTCAGCCAGAATATTTCAGAAGAAAATCTTATTTGGAAAATGTTTAATCTACCTAAGTATCATAGTGTTTAGGAGCACTGAAGAGTGCCATAGTATTAATACAAGGATAACATAGCTATTATGTATTCATTTGTTTATTCGTTTGGATGTATTTGTATACAACTTAGAATTTTTACTCAGGTACTGCAAACCCATTGCTGCTAAGGTGGTACTCTCCTCTTAGAGTTTATAATAAGTAAGTCAAAAATCAAAAAAATTACAGAGGAACACAGTCTGGTGATGAAGAGAGTACTTGAAGTGATCTCACTATAGCATAATTTTTTGTAGGACTCACAACAAAGGAGCTTTCAAGGGGACATGTGAAGGAACACAACAAACTGGTGTTTGTGCTATTTGCCAGGCACTCTTCCTAAGCGTGAAAAGTAGCATAGAAGAAAATACAAAGGTGTATTTCTCAAAATGTAACAAGTGGCTGTATCACAGGTTATTTGGAGAGTCCCTCTAATATTCAACATTTCAATAACAAACGAGACTAGGGCTAGACTGTGACAGTCCTACAGGAGACGACTAGTAGGTTTATGTTTGGTATGATAGAAAAGCAAGAATAAGAGGAGACATGCCTTAAGAAAGGAGATTAAATCAAAATATCAAGGTTGACAGGTCATCTTTGCTGAAACATCTGCATGTAACTCGACTGCGTTGCCAAAGCCAGAAGAAGAAGATTCTTGCAGGTGTTGAGATGATAAATGATGAGAAACAAATCAAAATGGTAGCTGGATGAACTGAGAATTGTTATGTTTAAGGATGCTATTCAGAAAGTATTTGCACGATCTAGTTTTAGCSTACCATGAGGATCAAGACAGAAATCCAAATTGAACATGATGCTGTGTTTCATGGACCTAAATGATTGGCAGGATGGTGATGTTTCCATTGTAACAGAAAAAAGGGGTAGGTGGGGAATTACTGGGGGAGAATGATTAACTGTATTAAGCTTACACTGATGATTGCACATCTACAGTGAGTTGTCAGAAAGACAGGCTGAGTTGTTAGCGTAGCCAAAGTGATTCATGCCTAGAGTGGAAACGTGAATTTGTAAGCTATGAGAATGAAGTTTGTAAGTGAACTGGGGAAGTGATTATTTAGAGAAAAGGGACAGAAGAAGGGATGGGAACCAAAAACAGGGTTTGGTTTGAAGCATCTCCTCTCCTGCCCAGAGTGCTGGAGTGGAATGAAGATGACCTCCACATTCTCTTAAATGAACTGTTAGAGAGGATGGAGGAGAATTAGGAGAGAATAGAGACCCTGAAGGCAAAGGAGGTCACATTTTCAGGAATGCATAGTAGCTGTGTGAAGAACAACTGGCAGACCAAAAGTGGGAAGACTGCAGTGCTAGAATTCTAAGTGTGGGTTAAGCAGAGGTCTTGAGAGATGGTGATGAAAAATAGTTTAGTTGAATTCAATTGCCAGGAACTGGACTGGAGGAGGCCTAAGATATAATAAAAAAGCAAACAGACCTCAAGATAGTGCTTACAGGTTCAACAAACTTAGAGTGTCTGAAATCATGAGTTAAGTCTATTTGCCAAGCAGATCACATTTCTAGATATTTCTAAAAGAAAAGGAACTCTTCCGTGTACCAGGTATCACAGCTGCAGAAAACAGCTGTAGCTAGCTAAGGGAGAGGACTGGTGGAAAAGAATTAGTCAAAAGAAGTGAGAATACATGGAAGATAAAAAATGGAGTAGCTGGTTTGATAAAAAACAAAACAAAACAAATCAGAAAACCCACCCGTGCAATGCAAACTAGCTGATACGAACCCAAACTAATAAAGATATATAGTGAAAAAGGAAGAAAGTTAACATAAGACATTGGAAAATAACAACTAGAAATAATTGACAGAATTCAGGAAAATACATTTTAATATGAAAATGAAGAACTATGTCAACAGTGTACTGATTTTAAAGAGACAAATTTGCTTCTAATGTTTGTATCAACTTCTTGTGTGTAAGTATTGGCAATAATTTTAGGCCTTTTGCCTTATTAATAAAAATTATCTTTACCGGCTTCCTAATGAATCTTATTCCAACAAAGATGAGAGGTAGAAAAGCTGTAGAAATAGTAGACTTTCTTAAAGATGGAAGATAATCAAAACTAATTTGTGCTGGGAGGAGAAACAGCCAGAGGAAAGAAAGCTTAAGAAAAAGAGATAGGGAGTGATGCAAGGAGGTACAAAATAGACCAGGAGACAGAACAGGGAAGTATCATGGAAGCAAGAGGAGATGTTAAAGGAGGAGAGCAGATAAACATCTACTTGTGAAGTGAAAAAGGTAAGAAAGCTTAAGGGATGAGCAACTGAAAGCAAACTAAAGTGAGGAAGAAAATCACAGCATATTTAGCTATTTCAAGCTATAAATTGAAAGAAATTGATGGCTTCTGGTATGATTTAACACATATTCTGAAACATCCTTACAGTTCTCAACCAGACAGAAGACCTATTCTGTTAGACACTAGACAGCTGTAAAGACGCATCTTAACACTTTTTGCCTGCTGGGCTTTTTCCAGTGAAATCAACCTCTTTCAACAAATATCTTCTTTCTCACTTGTTGAGAATGAAATGTAGCTCTAAAGTTTAAATTTTCCTTTTCTTATTGTGAAGATTAATGTTTTCATCTGAGAAAGACTGTTAAAAGAGTTTACTTTATTCGGCATTTTTTCACTCTCGAGCTCTCATTTTATGAACCTACCCTCTTACATTAGAAAGTTCTTCTGTTGACTATTACTGGAATGAGTTATCTTTCTACACAGAAACATAGTGAAGCTATCATTCATCTTATCTTTCTAAAATGGTATCAAGAAGCTGCTCCAGTCTGGGTTAGTATGGGTGAGTATGGGTTCCCTCTGCTTCAGTCCGGTAAATTTCATCTCCATCACTCATGGTAGAAGATCTATTTTTTTATTCCTTATTCAGATTAAAGTGCTTTGGAAATCACCAGAAGATTTGTTTGAGTATGGTTTGTATTCTCAGATATAGAGGTATCATTTTGGAGCCAACTTCAGGACTGAGGAGTATATGGATAGATCTGAATGATGAAATGAAACTTGGAAGTACTTGGAACATTGCAAATCAACAACCAAAACCAAATGTTTTAAGTTCTAACTGGAATGCACCCAAAACTATCAAAATATTTCAGTCTGGAGCAAAGGGTGAGAAAGGCTTTGGGAAGTTCCAGCAAAAGCTGAGATTTGGTTAAGGCCACTCTTGAATTTCCCCCACCCACATATGTCACCTGATATTCAAGAATATTCACAGAAAACAGAAACTATATGGAAGATTTTAGTTTCAGCTGCATTTCCTAGCCTTACTTACAGGACCAAGAGTATATGACAAAAGTTAAGCTCATTGGTTTTATTAGAAACTAGGAATCTCTTCTGAAAGGCTGCAGCATAACAAAAGATGCAATTTTTAAAAGGCTGCACTTTTAAAAGATCAGTCAGTAAAACCTGTTGGTATATTTCTTAGTTTTTGCTTTAGAAACTACACTCGTTCAGAAGACTGGATGCTTTACAAATATATAATAAAATATACTCTTGTCTACAAAGATTTTAAGATCAGTATAAGCATAAGAAGAAGGGTAAGAGTGAGGAAATAGTGTTATGCCAATTTTCCTGAGGTACAATTTTTAGCATAGCCTTTGGATATGTTTACCCTTTAGACAGCAATATGGTAAATAGATACCTAAGATAGTTTTAAATAAAGAATCCTGCTTTCACAATGTAAATTACACTTTTTAAAGTCTTCACCTGCCCCAGCTTCCATATTGTTATCTCCTGACAAATTCATATGAAGCTCTGCAGTGTAGACCTACCCAAATCCAGGAAATAATCCTAGGTTTTCTGAATCTCAGATCTAGTATCTTTGCTACCACTCTTCTTTTCTTCCATTAAAAAAGATAGGATATGAGAAGTAGAAAGAGAGCTAAGATCATGGAATTAATCTTCATTTTTAGCTTAAAGAATTTTTTTTTAATTAGCTGAGGTGATCTACTCTTCTAGCAAAAGGAAAAATAGTGGAAAGCAAAAATCTGCAATACCCTAGCATATCTTAAATGAATCATCAAAGACTGCAGGAAAAATCACAGAAATTGAGATATAGAAGTAGAGGTAATACCACATTTAAAACTCAGATCTCTGGATCTCTAACTTGGATCTCTGATGTTTGAAAGGAAAGGATGAGTCTTAGAGATCTGATGTAGAAAGAAATTGCAAGGTTTAGGTACAGTTTAAATATGTAGGTTTACAGAGCTGGGTAAGTAAAAGATGGCACATACTGGTGAGACTCAGCTGAAGATGTTTGTGCTGTTTTGATAACTGTGATTGTGAAGAAGATTTTAGGGAGAAAGGCTTAAASTTCTGTCTGTGTTGTCTTTAAAGCTGATGCTTAGACACCATGAGGAAATACAGAAAAAGGATATTCATTAGGATGGCAGAGGAAAGGTCCAGGGAAGAAATAGGCTTGTGAGAGGCTGAGGCTAACAGGGCTGAGCTACTATAGCTGTGTTTTTCTACAAGATCCCTCAAGCAGTAAGTGATATAAAGCATAAAGAAGTAGAATCGTAGAATCAGAGAATAATTTAGGTTGAGAGGGGCCTCTCGACATTTATACCAGCTCCTGCTCCAACCATGGCCAAAGTCAAAGTTAGATCAGGTTGCTCAGGGCCATGGCCCATTGGTTTTGGTTACCCAAGGATGGAGATTCAACAATCTTTCTGGGTGCCTGTTCCAGTGCTTAACCATTTCCCTTGTGACCTGGCATGAAACTCTATAGGACTTCGTTGGATRTTGGAGAATGGTGCAATCATTTAATTTTAAAAGGATCATTGTAGCATTAGGATTAAGTGCCAGAAGTTTACACTGAATTAGGTTTCAAGAGTGGCAGGTTAAAAGCAGTTTTGTATAACCATTTGAAGTATGGTACAGAAAGAGACGAGACTTGGCTAAGAAGCGCCTGTGACCTCTAGGGATAAGAGAATTTAGGTATTAATTACATTGTTTAGACAGACAGTTAATTCTTACATGATTCTGCAAATGTTATTTCTTTCAATGGCTAACCTACCCGTATTTCAAACCCAGCTTTCTGTCCTCATCTGTGTGAAATGTTCATGGTCAGACACCTCTCCTGATGTCTAAGACATCCTGAGGAACTACAGCCAAAATTCAAAGCATGGATTTAATTTAGCCTGAATGCCTTAAACAGAGTGTCTTCTGTTTGGAGGATGTTTTTGGCTTTCAAAATACAAAATGAAATTTGTCATAGTGCACAACTATCACCCAAAACCAAAGTAAATAACAATGCTGCTGATTTTGGTGGAAGCAGAGTTAGGCTGACACTTTGAGGTTTTGAAAATTCTAGCCCTAGATGACAATTGAAACTATTCAGAATATAGACTGTGATGGAAAAAATGAATAAGAAATAATATTTGAGATTGGGGGTTACATCTTACAATCTAGTAATGCCGTGTACTTAAGTAAGTGCCAGACCAGTTCAGTTTTCTCACATCTATGCCACACACAGAAGAGTAACACCCTGCCTGGGGCAAGGCAGAACTACCTTATTATCAAAGGATGTCTCAGGGGGCCACAAAATAATGAAACAATAACCTGAATGTCACAAGCACACAACAAGCACGCAAAGCATGTAGCAGGTTTCCAGCTAAGCAGCAAACAGGACATTTATTCAGCTGTTAAATAAAATTTATAATCAAAGCAGTACATTTCAGGTCTTGGGCAGTCACTTGCACTTTATGCAGCTTCTAAATTATCTACTGGCGTGTGGTGTGACTCCTCTCAGGTCTGTGCATCTAGGTTTCCCTTCTGTGGTGTGAATGGCATAGAAATAGGCATGTTTTGAGGTCAAACTCTAGCCAAACTGGTGTTGGGATGCAGCTAAGGTGTGCACCTGGTCTCAGGAACTGGCCAGTTTTCCTCTTTCTAAATCTAGAGGTAACTTCAAGACTTGTCTTCATTTTCCAGAAGCATAGTTCTTTTGACTTTGCTGCTGTCCACATAATTGCCACCATTTCTTCTTTTGCATTTTTGTTGAGACAGCAATCTTCTCTTTGGTCAATCACCAAACTAACATCTTGATAGGGTCAGTGAAACTTCACTGCACCCTAAGAAAAGATCTGTGTCTAAAGCCAAGAAGAGCCAAATGCCAGTTTAAATGTGGTTCTATTCTGAAAAGTCACCATGGAAGAATGCCATCTTCTGAGAAGCAGTCTGTAGGGACAGCTAAGATTATCACTTGAATTGGTGACCAGAGATGGTTTTTTTCCTGATTTTATCTCTGCTCATCCTATAGTCATGACTGACTAAAAGGGACAGTACTTGATTCAATTCTATCTTGTGGCGTTATATTCCAGCCACCCTGGAAGCGGTGAGTCTGCATAAAAAATATCCATCCTCATAGGCAAGCTCAGGAAGTGCAGGCTAGATGAGTAAACAGTGAGGTGGATTGAAAGCTGGATGAATGGCAAAACTCAGAGGGTTGTGATCAGTGGCGCAAAGTCTAGTTGGAGGCCTGTAGATAGCAGTGACCCTCAGGGGTCAATAGTGGGTCCAATATTGTTCAACTTCTCCATCAGTGGCCTGGATGAAGGGACAGAGTGCACCCTCATCAAGTTTGCTGACGATACCAAACTGGGAGGAGTGGCCGATACACCAGAGGGCTGTGCTGCCTTTCAGAGGGACCTCAACAGGCTGGAGAGCTGGGCAGAGAGGAACCTCATGAAGTTCAATAAAGCAAAGCGCAGAGTCCTGCACCCAGGGAGTAATAAACCCAGGTACGACTACAGGTTGGGGGCTGATTGCTGGAAAGCAGATCTGCAGAGAAGGACCTAGGAGTCCTGGTGGACAACAAGCAGACCATGAGCCAGCAATGTGCCCTTGTGGCCAAGAAGGCCAATGGTATCCTGGGSTGCATYAGGAAGAGTGTTGCCAGCAGGTCAAGGGAGGTGGTCCTCCCCCTCTGTTCAGCCCTGGTGAGGCCACATCTGGAGTACTGTGTCCAGCTCTGGGCTCCCCAATACAAGAGAGATATGGAGCTACTGGAGTGAGTCCAGCAAAGGGCTACTCAGATGATGAAGGGATTAGAGCCTCTCTCATATGAGGAAAGGCTGAGAGAGCTAGGGCTGTTCCGCCTGGGGAAGAGAAGACTGAGAGGGGATCTTATCAATGGGTATAAATATCTGAAGGGAGGGTGTCGAGAGGATGGAGCCAGACTCTTTTCAGTGGTGCCCAGCAAAAGGGGCAAAAGGCAGCGGGCACAAAGTGAAACACAGCAAGTTCCATCTGAACATGAGGAAAAGCTTCTTTACCGTGAGGGTGACAGAGCACTGGCACAGGTTGCCCAGAGGGGTTGTGGAGTCTCTGTCCTTGGAGATATTTAAAAGGCAGCTGGACAGGGTCCTGGGCAACATGCTTTAGGTGACCCTGTTTGAGCAGGGGGGTTGGACTAGATGATCTCTAGAGGTCCCTTCCAACCTCAACCATTCTGTGATTCTGTGATTCTGTGATTAAGGGACATAATATGATTTGCTGCAGAAAAACTTCAAGAGGGGAGGAAGCAGTCTTGAGCTCTAGAGATCAGACTGGATTGAAACTCTCAGACATTCTATGTGAAAATGGGCACATTTAAGTTGGGAAATACTGAAGTTGAAAAATGTGAAGCCTCAGTACTTTACAGAATAGAACTGCCCTTGAAATGTTAAGTCTGCCCGAATTCATAAAGCTGAACAGGACCTTTGGTAAGCTCAATGAGCAGTAGATACTACTGTATATAAAAGATCCTTATTTTGAGTCAAAATTGAAGAACATGAGAA
The DNA here is from genome assembly GCF_003343035.1 of Apteryx rowi. Taxonomy (NCBI): domain Eukaryota; kingdom Metazoa; phylum Chordata; class Aves; order Apterygiformes; family Apterygidae; genus Apteryx; species Apteryx rowi. The sequence continues at coordinate 9,461,566 of NW_020449418.1, read as the reverse complement.
CAGTTGTGCCAAGTCAGACTAAAGGTCTTTTCAGCCCTTCTGCAATGGCAGCAAACAGCAGATGCCTAGGAGGGAATATAAAGGTAAGGTAAGCATACAGTGAAACTTTTCCAGAATAATCTCCTGGCCTTCAGCAGTTCATAGCTCAGAGACTTCCAGTGCCAAAGGCTTTTCTATTCAGTAAGCCTTTGTGAATTTTTCATTCACAGATTTTTCCAGTTGTTTTCTGAGCCCATACAGAACATTAGTACACACAGCCTTTTGCAGCAAGGAGTTCCGCTCAGTTCAATGTATAAAGGATCGCTTCTTTTTGTCTGAACCTGCTGTCTAGTAGTTTTATTTGATGCCCCTTAATCCTTGAATTGAAAGAGACAAGGAACAGCCATTATCTGTTCATTTTCCCTATGGGACATAATTTAATAGATCTCTAAATGCTTTCTTCTTCAGCCATCTCTTTTCCAATCTGAAGATTGCTACAGCAGCTTGTTCCACACTCATGTTGGGGGAGACATATCTGGAAATCATTCTCAAGCTTTAAAGCTTCCAGAAAAACAGGTAGTTTGGAAAGAACTTTCTTACTCACTTGAGATACGCTTTCCGCATAGAAAATTTAGATGAATTTTAAATAATATATTTTCATGGAAAATGGTGAATTTTGTGGTAAAAGCATTAAAGATTTAACAATCTCTGTTCTTATCTCTCTTCATGCTGCTCCTTCCCATAACTTGGTTTGGAAAGCAGGTACTTTGGTTTACTTTGGTTTACTTAAAGGCCAAATTACTTTTATACTGGAAACCAGTTTAGCTAGAAAAATGTCAGCCATTCCCTCAACGAAGGTCCAAAATGAAGCTTCTCTGTATGACTGCTTCCATTCTCAGTGTTGAACAGTGGCTGCAACCCAGATTCTTGGAAAGGAGAAATTAAGGTAAAAGTCAGACTTGCATATAAAGGGAAACAGAGCATTCAGTTGTGATTAGTGTTTATCCCACCTGCCATTTACCCACTGGCATTTGTTCTGTTCTTCTGCAATTTGGTCTCTAGAGAATGAAAGATAGTAAGGCTTGGAGCTGTGAATGGGAAGCAAAAAGGGGATTGGGAGACTGGGAAGAATAGTGAGATGAGTGAAGAACAAAGATTAAAGGGAAGGATAAATGGGGAGTTGTATAAATATGTACTGGAGAAACAGGGTAATCCTGCTTCCACATATGCAGAAAACCTGCGCTTTGACTGCTGGATTGAGTAATGATTCATTATTGCAACAGAATAAAGAACAGATATCTGTATTTCCTTCCTCATTCTGGCTTTGCCACACCAGTAGAGGAAACCAACTTCTTGGTTTTAAGGTTTAGTATAAAAATTTTCAGTAGAGAATCAAGTATGTGTTGAAAGTGCCAGACTTCAGAGGGGTGACACTAGCTGACTAGCCGAGGGACAGAAATCCTCTATGTAACCCCAGAGTAGCTCATAGCAGCAGCAGCAATGTAGACATCCCAAACATCAATATACAGCAGACTTAATCTGGGGGATTCACTTCTTCCTTCCTTCCTTTTGCAATACCAGAATGATTTGGGTGACTTCTGTGACAGAAACTTGTTGGGAAACTTTCAGACTTAGGGGCAAAGGATATGGCTCTATTAATTTCAGTGGTGTGCACTTGATGCACCAGAGCTGACTGTCACCCTTTGGTTTCTAATAGAACATGAAGTATGTTTATTTGGGAGTTTCTGAAGGCAGATATACAGATGTTTGATTTGACTCAGGAAATGCAAGCCCTTTTACCAAAGGTCTGTTTCAAAGTTCTTTTAAAGGCAGAGATGCACTGAATTTGCAGCATGAACAGAATGTTATAGTTCATATTCCTTGAGAGTCAATGCTTTGTTTTGTTTTGTTTCCTGCAGAACTTCAGAATATATTATTTCCTGTTGTTCGTGTTCTAAAATAATCCCTACTGTCAGAATGAATAAACCAAAAGAGACCTGCATGTTTCAGAGAGCATCGTTTACTACATAGATTGTCCACCAAAACATCAAATGGAAATTCTTCTCTTCTGTATGATCACTCCTATGGGTGTCAGTTATGTATAACTGGAGGGGGCTATGGAAGGGGAGGACAGAATAGGCAGTAGAACAGCTGCTATCTCTTTGTTTGCTATGTGAATCTTTTTTTTCCTTAAGTTTCTTCAGATTGATATTTCCAGCACCGTAAACTATTGTCACCTAGACTAGCACCAGCTCTGCTGCTCAGGTGTGATTCATAGCAACACCACAAAGCAGAAGTGTGTCTTGAGAGAATAGCAACATGAGCCACCCACCACAGGGGATGTGTATCTCAATATGTGCAACTTCCATTAGCTCTCCTCCTTCCTACATCTTTTCCACTGCAGACCCTTCTTTGAGAAAAGACAAGACAGAAAGCAACACGTGGAAATGTTAATACGCTTGTCACTTTATGTTACTTCTCCGTTTCCTATATTTGAGGGGCTAATGTATTTGATTAATATAGATGCTAGCTTTCTGCAAATACATCTGTCATAATCCTACTGACTCCAGGATGTGGTTGCTCCTCTGGTGAAGGTGTTTAGATTCACGTATGGGGTTCATGAAATTCTTTAGATCTGGAAAATCTGCAGTCATTGTTTTAGGTCTGGCTTTTCTGGCATGTTTTCTGGGCACAGAATCTGTGCAACCATTTCCAGGAAAAGCGATCCTGTGGTCCATCTGCCCCAGCTCTTTTCTGAAAACAACTTTCTTTGAGCAGCTTTTGTCTTTGTTCTTTCTTTACTACTGTGATATTTTATGCCCAGCCCTGCAGACAACCTGGTGCCATTAAGCTACAGCCATCCTATTGTTCTTTGGTGCTTCCAATTTGCATGGAAAATTATTCATGTTAATACCTCTTCATTGTTCCTGTCTTATCTTCCTAAGTCATGTAGAAGAGCTACACAATACAAGCCCTGCTGTCAAAAGGCAGCTGTATACTTTAAGGCATTAAGTGATTTGCCTTCAGTGAATCAAAATTAATTCAAGGCATTTAGTGACTTGCCTAAAATCAACCAGAATTCTTAAGATTTTCTTAATTTCCCCACAGGTCATGTTATCCACCTTTGCCTCTGATACTAGTCTTTGACCCAAATACTTCTGCCTGTGTTACAGCTGAGCCTTGTCCTGTTTGAGAGACAGGCAGCTTGTCATTCCACTCAGAGATGCAATGAGATCAGCTTGCAGTGCAAGTGAAGGGTATTTTCTGAGCAGAGATCTACTTAAAATCTTGTCTTACAAATATAATTTGAATTCAGAAAACATTTTTTTTTTGCCTRTTCTTGCATTTACTCTTGCATTCATGTTTTACTTTTCACATAAATGGACAATAAATTTTGGTCATGGGAAGATATGAGCCTTTTAAGTTCATTGACATTTTCCCCCATTTGTATACACAAGATACTGCTCTGGGGAAAAATAAGTTTTTAACAGTTAGGCTCATGAATGTTTTTTCCTAAACTTCAAAACGTGCTGACATGCTCATATTATAAGAAAAAAGTTATTATTTGATAGATATAACCCAAAGCACAGAACTAACACCAAAATAAGATGCAATGTCTTGTACGTAACTGCAGAAAACTGTAGCCTGTTTTTAGAGTACAAGGGACTGCTTTAAAAAACATCAAAGCATCTTTTCAGTTGCTGTTTAAAACCACTCTTGTTTCTCAGTTTTTAAGCACTATCACTCAGCACTGGTTTTGCTTCCTAATGTTGATTTGCTTTCAGCTGAGCTTTTGTTTCACAAAGTTTGTGAAACACACCTGTTAAACACTTTAGCAAAATGGAGCAAATCTGAAAATGGCTCAGTATCTATTATTTCATAACTGAAACCTAGTCAGGTTTCTTTTGTATTTTAGTATGATATTGTAAGCCACACAGGAAACCTACCTTCATTTCTATAGTGACTTATTCTAGAATATTTGGTCAGATATTATCAACTATATAATATATTAAAATTACTCAGTGTTGGCACCACTCCTAAATACAAGCCCATCTATATGCTTATAGCTCTATTCGACTATTAAAAGAGATTAAAATGAGTTTCATTTTCTGCCAGATGACAAATAAAGTAACCATCAAAGCAGGTGAAATAATAATAAAAAGAAAAAAGACATGGTGAAATTTCTTGAAATGTCTTTTCTTTATTTACAAGAAGATGAGGTCAAGTGATTCTTTTACGACAAATGGCGTTCCTGTTCCTACTGAAATCAGTGACAAGACTTCATTGACTTCACTGGCAGCATAAGCCGTCCCTGTTAAGCATTAAAATACACATCCTGACTGTGACTGCATTGACTTAAATGGAAATCTGCCTTAACTCCATTCAGCTTCAGTGTAACTAGAGTTTGACTATTCTTGCGTTCACTCTAAATGCGTTTGACTCTTTCTAATAAAAGTACAGTTGTTCACAATGAAGGGACAGAAGGATTTTTACTTTCAGAATCAGGTTCAAAGGTATAAGATAATGAGACAAAACAAATATACTGATAGGTGGGATAGTCAACTAGTGTCATCAGCATTGCCAGGTGGAATTAGTGGAAATACACTGCTTTTTCACATGCAGTGGTCTGACAGACTGCACAATTTTCTCAGGTCAAGGGGAAGCTTAGATATCAAGAAGACTAAAAACTTTTTGGGCTCAGAGACAAACTTCTTCACAACTACTTGCTCCCCATCTTTCTTCCCATTCCAATTTCCCCCAGCATTTGGATGATGGTGATTTTCAGAAAGCTTTTGACAGGATTCCCCACACCCCCAAAGGCTCATTAAAAAAGCCTTAGGTTAAAGGAAGGTTCTTTTGAGAATTAGTAACTAGCTAGAAGATGAAAAACAAAGCTGGGAGTGACTGATCAGTTTTCACAATTGAAGGAAGCTGCAAGTGGAAGCAGGGGAGGGGGAGTGTGCTGGTCCCTGCACTGTCCGACATATGCACTGTTCAACATATTCACAAATGGGCTGGAAAAGATGGTGGATAGCCAGGATGGGTGATGATACAAAGTTGCTTCCAACAGTCAAACCCAAAAGCTGACTGGGAGCAGAGGGATCTTGCTTGCGGAGGGATTATCAAATGACTTAGTAGGAAAATGGCAGAGAAAATTCAATGTTGATAAATACAAAATAGTGCGTGTGGGAAAAATTCAACCCTAACAAATGCAGCCAGTTCTAAGTGAGCAGTTGTCACTCAAGAAAAAGATCTTGTAATCACTGTGAATGTTAATATAAAAACATCAGCTTAATGCTCAGACCAGGGACAGGGTGTGCCCCTTGGCTCAAAAAAATGAACTGCTGGTTACCAGAAACTGGAAGATATAGAAGGGGAAGGGGCCCTCTGTACTCACCCTGTTTCTCATTCTTCTTCTAACCTTAGTTGTCCACTACTTGCCACTGTTGAGAGAAGATGTGAAGCTATATGAACCTTTGGCATGACCTAATACAGCTGCTCTTATATCTTGATGTAAAATGAACTGTGTGAGAGAATAGATGTAACCTAAGGCCACAAAGGAAAGTGAAACTATTGAAAAGTGTATGACTGGAGAACCAATGTCGCAAATTGTGCATCTAACCAAGTCCCAGACAAAGGACCAAAGGATCAGAACAAACAAACAAAAAAAACTCAGAAGAGATCACAAGGAGGTTATGAATTAATCCTCAACATATTAGAAGCTTGCTGTCTATTGCTGTTGCTTTAGCTTGGTGCTGGACCTTGACATAATTCACACCCTCAAAGGCACTGAATAGTTACTGACAGTAATTGCAATCATATTGGTCCAGGGTATTAGGAAGTTTCATCCCAAGTGGACATATACTAAGGGAGAAAGCACATCTTTTATAACTTCCAGAAGGAAGGAAGGCAAGGGGCACTGAGTCTGCTGCTTAATGTGAGAACATCTTAGCAGTTTAAAACCACTAAGTCTAAAACACCAAAAGAGACATCTTTACTGGCTGTAAGCTTGCAGTGCTCTGCTTCCCACCCATCTCCCATTCTCAGGGCTGCCTCACAAACAGCTTACAGACAGCCTGCAGAAGTGTCCTGGGCATGCAGAACCCCAAATGCCATGAAGATGTAAACAGACCTTCTAGGCTACCAGGTAGCTTGGAGGCAACATCAAAGAGATACAGCAGCTGTGACCAGATAGATAACTACAACAGGCCAAAATAACCAAACAAAGGGAAAACTCTGCAAGAAAAATTGAATAAATAACTCCTGATGACAACAGTACTGTTATTTTAGGAAAGAGCCACAAGTACAAGCAACATTGCAAGGACCTCAAGATTAACTGAATATTCTTTGGAATGTAGTGAATATGTTGGAAACCTAAGTATTTGTATTTGTGGGTTTCATAAATGGTATTTAAGGGTTACTGTCTTAAATTTTGGCTGAGAAAACAAAACAGGGGATGGAGAATTGTAGTTTTAACTGGTTTCATTTTTCCAAACACAGGAAATCTTAAGCTGTATTCCTTTAAGCAGAAGCTCTTGGAAACCAAATAAAGATGTATGCCCAGTGGCTTGGGTGGATGCAAGCAGCGATTACTGAATACCACAGTTGGCACTCTGAGTGTCAAGTGATTGTGGGAGGGCTGGAGAACTGCCTCTTAGCACTGACCACAGCTGTGGCTGATTCAAAGATGCCTACTGACTTCAGCGGATCATACCCCTAGCAGGTCACAACTGAGAGGACCACTGCTGCTCACCAAGCTTCAACGGGAATTTCAGAAACTGATCTCTTTCCACTCCAAAGAGTTTTCATGGACTATATAAGAGGAGTCCAATGTTTATTATTGTCAACTGACTTCCTGCGCAGAGGTGTTGTGAAGATTGTGTTCAGTAGGGTTATGCAGATATGAACTGGAAGTGGAATTTAAGTTATTATAAAAGCATTTTTCCATTTGAGAACACTGATGTCTGCCCAGGGAAGCAAATACATACTTAGCTTATCAAGGGAATGCATTTGGATATTTTCATTCACACTCAACGATGGACTATTTTTAGTAACTAATAATATATATGTGCTTTGTAATATGCTTTTTGATGGCATACTTTCTATTGAAAATAACACTGTAATAAAAAGTTTGCCTTTAAGAATCCAAAATTTTCCCGTATTTCCCCCAAATCCTGGATTAGTAGAAAATGTCTTACTCTTTTTGTAACGTGGCTGTATCTCACAGTAAAAAATAGAGCTGCTGATAGGACCAATTTCTTTCTTACATAAGCATTGGAGGTAAGGGTGTCAGGTTGACCTGGTAAATACATGCAAAAAAGTCAAAAAAAGTCAAGGATCAGAATTGGCTGCTGTAAAAGTTAAAGAAATKATCTATTTTTAACCAGCTAGTGAAATCAGAATTTTCAAGGCCTGTTATTTTTTCTACCTCTATTTTTCTAAATGTTTTAACCAAGCAGCCTACAACAAGTACAGTATCTGCAATTCATTTGCAATCCATCTTGAGTTTTAAGGCGGATCGATTTTTTTCAAGTCTTAAGTACATATAAACAGAAGTGGCTGCTGAGAGTTCTAGAGATGCAGAAGTGCAGTAATTTGGTACATAGTTGCCATGGCAGCTAACCTACATCTAAGTTATCTTGTACGCTTTTCGGAAAGCTTGATGAGTCTCAGCCATTCTCTGGTGTTCTTCCTGTCTGAATTGCCAGTTCCTTTTGGGATCTGCTCTCCACAAAACCTTCTTTCGTGCCACTTTGGCCTGAGGTGCAGGCTCAGCCCTTTCATCCTAGCATACACTATATTCTGTTGATATTGCCCATTAATGGAAGGGGAGGCAACAGGAGTGCAAGGCAGGTGATGAAGGTCTCCCAGCTACTCTGGCTGTTGAGAGCAGCTTCTTGACAGCTGTTTTTTTGCTGAAGCAAGCTACAGTGCTAACTCCCTTCAGTTTCATGATTTATAGCAAACAGCAATACCATTTGATTTTGATGAAATTACTGCAGATTCACAGTGACATAATGGAAGCCAAGCTTGGCCTTAAGACAGTGAATTTATAAAACAATGGATGAGTTCTGCTCTGTGGATACATGATATAAATAGGGGCACCATCTCTTCTATCCAGTACGCGGGCTCTGAAGTGCTTTAGTAATGTCTATAAGCACAATTACCATGTAGAAATCTTCAAAGAAGGGGTTGTGAGTCCTCTAAGCTCTTTCCCACCCACTGGCCATCCTCTCAGCCCAGTTAGAAAACAAACTCAGTGCTATTTATGAATTTTCATGTTATTTATTTCTGGTGAAACAGTTCCTTTTCATCAAATCAGCATATTTCAGAGGAAAACCATTCCACTGGCTATTTCCGACCAGCCATCCTTTTTATCTTCTTTCTTGCCACCTCTGAGAACTAAGTCATGACGTGGTTTCAGTGGAACCCAGCCCAGGACTTATCAGTTCTTGACAGATCCTGGATGGCTGACATGCCTTCTGCCCATGGCTGAATGTGAGTTCAGAACTCTAGTGTTTACAGAAAGTGAGATCAGAAGGTAAGAAGTAGAGAGTATTTACTTCTTTATTTTTAACATTGTTAGCTCAACCTACTGTCAAAGCAGTTTTGTCTAATTTTTTTAAAGAAGGCTCAGTTTCAGTATCAGCGTGGTTCTGTTTCTTTTGTTATTTTTCAGGCAATTGCCTAGAAGATCAATGCAGTAACTAGAGACTTGGCATCACCAGATATATTTGCGTGTGAAGTCAAGGACTGGAATTACTTAATTTATCATCCTCATATCACAAAGCAGTACAAAAATCCCTGGATCTGTGGTATGACAGGCCATGCTAAAGTGATCTCTCTTTTCAGGGATACTGAAAGCTATAAGATTCAGCAAGAGCTTTTTCTCTTATTTGCTGAGTTCATTTTTTCAGTCCAGTCATCTCAGGATAGCTGCTTTATAAAATGGACTTTCAAAGTATTAATAACAGTGCAGATACTAAACACAAGGAATAAGATTCTCAGAAGTGACTATCAATGAACACCCTGTGTTGATTTAGGCCTGCTGAAGACCAGCCCCCATAAATGCATTATGTAATAGTTTATTAAACAACAGCTGAAGAACTAAAACAGATGAGTTCTTGGAATAACTGGCAAGAGACTCAGGTCTGGCAACAGTATCAGGATTCCCCCTCTAGAGCTGTGGGGGAGAAAAGGAGATACTGTACATCACAGTAAATGTTTAAGTGGATTTCCTCCCACTGTTTTTTTAATCTTGGTGTATTATATTCTCCCATTCCATTTTTTGCTATTTCATTGTAAAAAGTTGCCCACATGCAATAAAATTCTAATAAATGAAGCACTGCAGGCTGAAGTAGATGTCCTGAAGGGAGAGTCATGAAACTTGAAAATAAAACAGAGAAGACTGCATGACACTTCCCATTCAAAAAAATGTCAGATGACTAAGTTAGATATGCTTGTATTCTGTGTGTATTGCCTAATATAACATAATGATTTCACGTGTATTGCCCACGCACAGTACTTTTTAGGGCTCTTTAAAGGATAGAAATATTGTTATTTGCACTTTACAAATGGAGAAACTGAAATACAGAGAACTGAAGTGACCAGCCCACAAACTTCCAGCATATTGACCACAAGGCCTTCCAGTTATCATGGACCTCTTAGCACAGCACTGAAGATCACTGCGGTTATCAGGGATATCATTTATTCAGTCTATTATCTTGTTTCACAAAAAGAAACTATTGTTGTAGAGTCTCTGGTAAAGAATTCTTTCATCTTTGGGGCAGAATATACTTAGTAGTTATTATGGCAAGCCATGATTCATACCTTTTGGACCTCAGTCTTATTTTGTGTGGCACGAGAATAAAACTAAATGCAATTTGGAGAGTTATGCCAATGAAATATTAAAGCCAATATCTGTGATAAAGCTCATTGCTGAGCTTTCCAGCCATAGTGAGGAGGAAGAGAGGAGGGAAGTGCAGTACGTTAAGTTGAATAGCCATCCTTCCTGGCCTTACAAAGAGAACGCTCAGATGTTTATGTGGCTGAGAGCAACATGACAGACACCACAAACTCTGTGGAGCTTCAGTGAGAGGGAGATATAGGAATGGTTCGAAAGCAAAAGCAGTGACTCCTTTGTGTCCCCCTGCTCTGCTGCAAGCATACTGCAGACATACTGGTAGGTCCCAGAGGCTGCAGGGGGTGCCCATGTAGTGAAGCCAAGGTCCTGATCCCAAACAGCCCTGGCTGGAGCATGCGCTGGCTTCCTACTGACCTGCTGGCATGGTTTGCTTTTTGAGAAAACTGACATTTGCAGAAGGCAGTGGGGGCTGGCTCATGCTGGAGCCCCCCCTGACATGGGCTGAGGTGTAGCTCAGAAGGGCTCCCAAGGCCACTCAATTCAGACACAGCAAATGTGGCCTGGCCTCAGCAGTCCATGCTGATTGATTTCCTCACACAATCCCAGGATAAGATTACTCAGCAACTCTCATGCTACACCTTGCCTCCTCACCAGTCACTTGACATAGCACTATCATGGGAGCTTGCTCTGAACTGCCTGCCTCCACGGGGAACAGGCTCTGGGAACCGAACCCCCAACTTTCTCTGGGACTAATTCTCTGAACAAATTCACCATTGGGTCAGACAAGGGCCGGGACTAGTTTAAGGACCAGGACATGGATGTGCTGTTGAGGGTAGGGTGGAGGATGTGACTGCCTCCTTGGCAACAGCCAACCTGCAATTGCAATTGGAGACTCTGAAATTTTTCCCATAAGACTATGCTAGTACTGGCAACTACTGCTTCCTTCCTCATAAAGCACMCCCCATCCCCATCACTCATCTGCTTGTCATTTCAGAGTTCATCCATCAAGTTGATACCCTGCTTTGCCGGCTGTTTGCATCACCCTATTTTCCATCTTTCACCTTTCCACTGCCTATCTTCTGCTGCAAACTCCCATGACCAGCCCAGTCCTATTGAAATGTGCCCAACAAACTACAGCTAACATGGAACTCTTTGAGTCACAGATGACACATGGATATCCATGTAATTGTTTTTTTTCCATATATTTTGGTGATTTTTGTGGGTTTTTTTTCCCAGTGTGGTATTTATGTTAAAACAACTGCTGAGAATAAAGATGCAGTTTTCTACAGTAAAATATTTCAAGTATTTCTGAAAATACTTATCCGCTTTTCACACAGATGTTTGTATAAATGCATGGAGCACCTGAAGTTGGATACACATCCCTCTTGTCTTTGTTTTGCATTTTCGCCATTAAGGATTTTACTTTTGGGGGGCAGTGTTACTGGACTAGTTAATGGCAATGATGTTAGGTAGTAATATCCTGTCTCTGTGTTTTTAAACTATGTGTATCCTGTAAGTACCTGCATGACATTCCTCCTCTCTTACGTTAATTCTTATGGGTAAAATTGCTTCAGTATCCATCAAATCACCAGTCACCATACCTGTCATAGATACATCCCTGTGAATAGTGGGGTATGGCTGTATCATGTCGTGTGTAACTGAGTGTTAGGGAGCAAGAGCATGGATTTAGACTGATCGAGCATGGCTTTGAGCCAGGCCTGCCAAGGCTCATGCAACAAACATCTTTGCTTCAAACTATTTGCTTTCTCTTCTCTTTTCATCTTAGTTAAGGCTTTATGTCTTTTACGTACCTGCCAACCAGCTGTGCCTGCAGTTTGGGGTCACACAGCAGAAGACATGCACACATGGCGTGCTGTGACAGGGGAACATGTCCCTTCGTGAGGCCCTGCTCCCTGTGCCATCCCGGCAGGCCCGACCTCACGCCTGCAGCCAAGTGCCTCCCCTCTGCTGTGACTTCTGGGCTTTTACACACCGGGAGAGAAATAGGTTGGGAAGTGGGAAGCTCTGGTGGGAGCCCCAGCGTGCTGGGTCCAGTACTACCAGCCAGGCAGTCCTTGGGCCTCCGATGGCCCATTTGAAGTCAAGCTAAAAATGTAAAATTTGTCGGCATGGATCTGGTTTCCAGACTGCACATAACAGCAGCCAACGGCATCCGGGAAGGCCAGCGAGTCATGACCTGCCGGCTCCGACACCACAGCCCTGCCCTCCCTGCAAAGCCGCACCATAAACCACGATTTCCACACGTGGCCGCCTGCGTGACCGTGTCACGCCCCAGCGCGGCTCCGCAGCGAGGTCTCCGCGGAGCCCTTTGGCCCGGGCTGCGTCCACAAGCCGCACGCACACAGACACGGAGACAGGCGGAGACACAGGGACATACGGACACGCACCCACGAAAGCCGGCCGCGGGCACGGCCATCGCTGCCCCGGCCGCCCCGCAGAGCCGGCACTGTGCCCTCCCGTTTCCCCTGCACTCGCAGCCCCCGGCGCGTGCGGCTGCCGAGGCACAGCCTGGATGCAGCGTTGTGCGGCCCCTTGCTGCGGAGACACCCGGCGCCGCTGCCGCTTACTCATCCCTTCAGGAATGAGGCGAGGCCGCGCCGGGCGCCCGCCGGGTGCCGCCGGGCGCTACAGGTGGGGCAGGTCCGCGGCGCGGGGGCCGCTGGGACATGTAGTCCCCGCGTGCGGGCGCCGCGTGCGGCGCGCGGCGGCGCGGACTACAAGCCCCAGGCCGGCCTGCGCCTGACACGCCGGGGCTTTGATCACACGTGGGGGCGGCGGCCGCGGGAGGCAGTTCCTGGAGGCGCAGCCCCGCGGCAGCTCGCTCGTCCCGGGGGCGGCCGAGCGGAAACCCGCCTCTAATCGCCCGGCAGCCGGGAGAAACCCCAGCCCGTGCGGGGGGAGATGCTCGTAACCCTTCCAAATAACAACAACAACAGCCGCCGCTGCTGCAGCAGCCATCCTAATTAACAATAAGCTCATACCCAGTCACCCCCGGCAAGCACTCTCCCATGCACGCTGACCTGCCGCTGGCAGCTAATTAGCCTGCAGCCGACAGTTTCTCCTGCGGTGCTAAAGTGCAGGTCGCTTAAGCCATGGGGAATGGGATGAACAAGGTAACGCTGCTTATCGTTATTTCTGTGTGTGAGTGCGTGTGCGCGGGCAAGGCTGAACGGGTGCAGATCTCTGAGGATCACGGTCCTTCCCCGCTGGATGCCGCGTCTCCCCCTCCTTTGTTTCGTACTAATCAGCCTTAAATTGCGTCGATGCAGAAAACAGCAGATGCTGAAGTTGTTCCTAGGCATCTGATTAAAAAAAAAAAACAAACCCAAAACAACAACAGAAGAGGTTTTTCTCTTTAACTTTGACTTTTTTTTTCCCCCCCGAGGCGAGGGGGAARGGCAGAAGACCAAGGCTGCACGTCTCCCCGGGGGCGCGCTTCCTTCTTGGCTGCCGCCGATGCCGGGGCTCTGCCCGGGGCTGGTGCTCGCCCGGGCTTCCCCTCGCGGGCGGGCGCAGCCCCGCACGCCGGCGCTAACCGCCGGCCCCAACGGCCGCCCGGCGCGGCGCGGCGGCGGGGGTTAATGGYGGCGGCCCCTCGGGGCTGCGCACCGCCTGCCTGGCCCTTCCCGCCGCGCCGGGCCCTGGAAATCCCCGCCGGCGCTCGCCCCGGCCCTCTCCTCCGTGTCCCCCCCCCCAGCACACACCGGGCAGCGCTTTTCAGGGGGTTGTGAGCCCCGGCTCAGCCTGGCCCCCCCGCGCAGGGGCGGCCGAGGGCCACCTGCTGCCCGAGGTGCCCGCGAGTGGGGCCTGGCGGCGGCGGGCGGCGGGTGCCCTCGGCCTGGGCAGACCGAGCGCCCGGCTGACCCGTGGCAGGAGCCTGGGCACCGAGCTGTGAGCCCGGTGAAGGCGGCGAGTGCACGGACATCCTCGACTTCGCAGTCGCTTGCCTCCCCGTGCCCAAGCTAGAGCTGCAGGCACTAGCCTGCTCCCCCGCCGCAGTCTGCCCGTACTGACTAGCGAGTGGCAGTAAGGGCTCTGAAAACGAGGAGCCCCAAGCAAACATACTGGTTGTCGCTGGTGGGCCGGGCTTGGTGTTGGGCATACACCTCTCTTGCTCCAGGGGGACAGGAAAGCGCTTGGCCCAGTGGAGATAGCAGTGGGGAAGGAAGATGGATCTTCTCTGTAAAGGGTGTTGGCTTTTTGGCAGTGGAGGCTTATTGTAAGCACTGACTCCCCTGGTATGTTGTGGTGCTTATCAAAGGACAACCGTGATTTGTCTCAGCGTCTCCACCTCTGTTTTAAACCCAGGTTTGAAAGCATGGTGGTAGCTAGCCTTTTATATAGCTTACCATGAAGAACAGGAGCTGAGTCATCTCTTCTGTCTCACATCTCACTTTGAGTACTTTGGGGGCAGCTTTACTCTGAGTGTGGCATCCTACAAGGAACAGAAGAACTAGAGCTGGCTGCTCACAAGTTTTGTATGTGTAGCATCCTTGTCCCCTGGAAGTCAGTCTGGTGAACATCCAGAGTACTTAGTGAGCTATCAAAGAAGTGAAGTCTTTTCATTCAGTGGATAGATACATTGAAATGCAAACTTTAGGTGGAGGAAAGATCTGGCTGGTTAATCTAACTGAGTTAGTGTTAGTGGATAGGAATAGAACTTCCCTTGGTGGTCCTTGCCATTTTCTCCCTGAAAGGCCGAGGTCAATGTCATGATATATAGTCACTCCTTGAAGATACTTCTTCCAGGAGTGGCTGCTAAGGAAGAAACGCAACTGGAGAGGCTTCTTTCAAATCTTTGTAGTTTTTCTTGTTTGTTTGTTTTGGAAAGTTAAAAATCATCCTGTCACTCTGGATGCTTTGACAGGGGATGCTAAAGTTGCAATTTGGAATTCTTAGTTCTTTGAAACTTAGCACTCTTTCTCTGCAGCACATCTTGCTGTAGTACCACGTGAGCAGGAATTGGTGATCTGTGACTTGTAAGTTTGATCAATTTAATTCTGTTATGTCTTGCCCTGACATGTACCAGCTGGAGCTTTCAGGACAAGCATAGCACTACCTTGATTTTTTTCTCCTGCCTTCTTACTGCTTTCATCAGGACGCTGAAATGTTCTGCAATTCTGGAAGAGTTGGCTCCTCTAAGGAGGCTATAACAATGTTAGGTACTGGCCATCAGGGTTTATTTTTGTAGGGGTCCCGAGTGTAGGTCTCGTACGAGCCCCCTTCAGAATGTGCCCCTGGATCATCTGTTCCTTTTGATCTTGTGAGTCAGCAATAACCGGAGGGGCAAAGAGAGAGGTGGAATCATGACTGCCACTGTTTGGAGGTATTTCCTTGACTCAGTGTAGTCTTATCAATACAAATTACCTTAGTTACCAAAAGCAGTGCTTTTTGTCATAGAGCTATATGCAAATTATAGAAGAAAATAAACAGCTTAACCAATGGTAGATTATTTCATTTAAGAGAATCTCTTTGTACTAAAGCCAGGGGAAGAGGAGTAGTTGTGACCTGTAATGGGTATGGTAAGGAAAAGCTCTAGAGATTGCTACAGCTGCTGTTGCTGCTCTTGGATGCTGAGCCTTTCTCAGTGGCATGGTCCCCTCCTATTCTTCTGTAACAGGATAGTGATGTATTTCATAGCAAACAGTAATTGCACCTGACTTTATGTGGCCATTAGTGCTGATAGGAGGGCTGGAGGCCTGGCATACTCTGTGGGGGGGATTTTCTTTTGTTGTTAATTTTCTTATTTGTAAAATTAGCTGTGCTTGGGTTTTTTGAGTTTTTTTTTTCTTTTTTTTTTCTGAAGCCCATCCAGGCCTCCTGATTTTTTTCCAGATTAAACTGAAGTTCATAATACTGTTCTCATTCTACTCGGAAAAGGGGAGTTGGCTAGTGAACATGCTTTGACTTCAAACTTACTGCTTAACTACAATTAATTTTCAGTGCCTTACCTTTTTTACTTTTTTTTTTTTTTTTTTTTTTTTTTTGAATCTTTAAAGTACAGAATGAATAATAGGATCTGACTGTTAGGAAATTGTTCTGGTGTCCTGATTTGTCTTCACATTTAATGTCTAAGCTTGACTTGTATTCAAAGTTCAAGTTGAAGTCTGTGGTTGAAAATTATAAAGATGTTTTCCTGGAGCTGAGGGCTAGCAGCTGAGATGATGCTAGAGATTGTAGTACTTAGATTTGATTCTCTGTGAACAAGATATGCTTAGTGAAGAGTTTTTCCTGGGATTTAGTCCTTGCTTGTCCTGATGCAGTTAAACGCCCATTATTCATACAGACCCTTTTTGAAGGGGTGAGTTGAGTGTTATCTCTACAAAAATGGCCGATAAGCCATTTTCGTTGTAGAGGCTGATTCATAAGAAATGCAAATCAGTGTGGATAGTTACAGCTGATGCAAATAGTTCTATGGAAGTCAGTGAAGCCGTGCCAATTTACATCAGCAGCAAATCCATCTCACTGATCTGTGTGACTCTCCTGTGCTGCCTGATAAGGCGGGCTGACCTGCTCCTGAGTGTGTTCTGCAATTTCTTGCCATCTCCACAGAAAACTCAATCAACTACAATGAACTTGTCCCAAGGAAGTCATGTGTCCAGAGCATCAGTTGATACTACCGCAACTAGAAGTAACGTTGGGCAAGGAGTTTGCTACTTTATACTAAGTGTGTGTCTATATAGAAAACAATGACAAAGTAGCCATTTAACCATATTCGAGAGAAGCATATCTTCCAAGAGGACTGATACAAAGTGTTAGCTGTCCATTGCAGGGCTTTACCTTTGTGCGGGGTATCCATTARCTGTTCTCACGAAAGAGATGAGAACGAAGACAGGCGTTGCTGTCCTTGTTGCTTGGTTGTGCAGTCTCGTACATCTGTTATTTAGTTTGTGATCATTTTCTCAATGTTTCGGATGATATAAAGAGGCTACTGTTTTTATTCATAAAGCAGTGGTTGAAAAGTGCACAAAAACAACCACCTTATTTTTTTTCTCTTCTGCCTCCCGCCCCTTCTCTCTCACACACCCCTAGCAGCCATCGGCCTTCATTTTTTGTAGCTTCAAGTTGCAGTTACTGATGGCAGTGTGAGATGACACGGCTGAAAGTTCCCAGCCATAGTCTAGATCTGAAGTATTAGTCAGCACTGTATGAAGATTCACTTCTTTCCAGGTAGCTTTCACCCATAGTAATGTTTCTTGCTTCTAGAATGACTAGGACAACAGGGGTAGCATCTGTCCATGGTTGCATGGTGTCCTAATTTTCTATCTAGCATACAATGTTGCTTCATTATGCACAAACTTCTGGATTTTTCCTCCTTCAACAACAGTCGAAAAATCCTCTTTTTTAAGACCCTTCCTCCCCTAGTGTTTCTTGATATCTCTTTAATTTGTAATGTCTAACCTTAATGACTGTGACTGGAATTTAAACTTTCGTCCTCTCTTGAGAGCATGTACTTGATGCAGAAATAATGTCTTGGAGTCTAAAATGCTGTAGCCCACAGTAGGCTGTTGTGATTTGAGATTCATGCTACAGATAGGAAATACCAGACTGCTGTTTAAAAATATCAGAAAGGCTTTTTTTTTTTTTTTAATCTCTCTTTTTTCTTTTTAAAGCTTAAGTTGAGGGAGCTGGCTAGGGTGAACTTGTGAGCTTGTTGGTGAAATTGTTTGCCAGTTAGACTCATTTTTTTGCTTTAGAGCCTGTTTTGTCCGCAGATTTTGGCCCTTAGCAGTGGTTCTCAGGTAGTCTGCTCTTTAGAGCAGCTGCTGGCTACTGATTCCTCACCTGAGGTGGTGGCCTTTGAGGGTCTAGCAGAGTCAGAGCTGCAAGCATGCTTAAACTAATAAATTGGTCCATAAAACTGTGACTCTTGTCCATGTGGAAAGGGACAACAGGAAGTTGCCAGGATGCTTTTCCCTGCTTGATACCCCATCAATGGAAATTATCCTGCTCTTTTTTTTTTTTTTTCCCCCTCCCACTTTTACAGAAAAGTTGAATATTTACAAATGAAAAATGAAGAGGGAAGAAAAAATGGATAAAGGTGTATGGGCTTATCTGTGCAAAACTTACAGGTCCCTGTTTGTACAGAATTAAAGAAACTTTTTTTTTTTTCCTGTAGTTTGTGTTGTCTTCTAGTCCTTAATTATATGGGTTTTCTGAATTTCCTTCCAAGACTGAATGGCAAAACCAAGAAAAGTATGCATGAATACTCTTTGGCTTTGTAAGTAGTTCAGGGTGTTGCAAGGGCCACAGAGAAGTCTTCTTTTAATAATGTTTGCAGAATTGTGCCCCGTGGTCAGAGCTGATGTGATATGGTACATGGTGATAGATCACCCAGCAAAGCTGAGGAAGAGGAAGGTTTGCACAACCCAAAGCTACCGGGGGTGTGTGATTTGCTGGAGATTCTCTTTTTTCTGTAAGGCTAGTAAGGTAATAGTGAACACTATGTTATTACCAGATGCAACCCATAGCATTAAGGCAGATCTGAAGCTATTTTACAGGCCCTTCTGTTGGCTTGCTAACCTTAGTGTGGTAAGCTGGGTTGCCTTTCAACAGGCAGGTTGCTGTGAGGCAGAGGCTTGACTGATAATCCCTGGTGAAAAGTCCTTCATGACTTTTGGAATTTCTAGGCTGCTGGACCGAGCAAAATGGGTGGAGTTTTCCCTTTAAATAGCTGCACTCAAGAGATTGTTGCTGCTGTTGTGAAGACATTTGGGTGTTGCTAAGGCTTTAGGAAGTTAGTGCTGACATATCTGTATTGGTGGTATGCTCTGCATGCACCGAAGAAAAATGGATCATACGATCACGCTGCCACAATTTTAGTCTCTTCAAAGGATGTGGGTGTGGGTCAGAGATTTCCAGGTGGCAGAGAACAAAATTTGTGGCCAGAAAGTGTGTGCTTTTTTTTTTGCTTTTTTTCTTTTTGAGTGTGTCCTCGCTGCTGTTTCCAAGTTGGGAGGGATATGAAAGGGTGGGAGGGGTAGCATCGCAGTGTTCACCCGCCTGTGTGTGTGCACACGTGTCCTTGGGCTGCCCAGGGCTGGTCCTCAGGCTGAGCTTGAAACTCGCAAGTTAAAGAAAGTCATGTAACTGAGAACAGTGCAGTCTTCTAGGAGTGTTGATGTGAGTGGGTAGATCTGGGAGAGGAAAATGCAACTCACGGACTTTCATCAATTCTCATTCTATGTGAATACACAAGTAGCTGTTTGCAGTGATTTCCTCTGTGTAAGAGCGTGAGAGTGCTGTGGCCCTGACTTGCATGGCTTTGCACTTTAAGCGATTTGCTGGATTTTATATTTTGCAGTGCTTTGTCCAGCTTGCTTAGCAACTTTAGGCAAATCACTTACCTTTTCTGTCTGAAGTTTCATCACTAGTTAAATAAGGGTAACTCTTATCATACAGCAGGGGGCAGGGGGAGGGGCAAGTTGTGAGGCCTACTTCATATGTGTAAAACACTTTCGATACCCTTGGAGAGAGACCACTATGTGAGAGTCCGACATGATTAACAACTGGTTCTCAATGAAAGCTTTCAGAGTGCAGCATACCTAGAGTAATGCAGTTTGAGAAGGCTGCAAAGATGCACAAAATGTTGTCAGCACTTTTTAGATTGCATTTGACAATAGTCTGCTGCTAAAGTAGTATGTTCCATCCTGTATGCAAATTGAACTTTGTCAAATTGTGTTACCACAAGATATCTATATTTGATACTATATTTCTTTCTCACAGATTCTGCCTGGCTTGTTCATTGGCAACTTTAAAGGTAAGATTAGTTTTATCATTATCTCTAGGGTTACTTAACAGGGGTCTTAAGGTATTGTTTCACAGGCCTACAGAATTCTCTAACATCTGTGCAGCTTCTTTAACCCCATCTTGCTTCATTTCTGGATTCACCTGGTACCACTTAAAGAAGAATTTGTTTGCTCTCTCATCCATGTGCTGTGCTGCAAGTACTTTAAGAAAAGAAAAAGGAACACCATCTCCTCGGAGCGTGCTTCAGCTAGAATTCCTAAACACTAGCCTCTTTTAAATGAGTCCTGTGCTTAGCAGACAAGCATGTGAGCCAGACAGATTCTTCATAAGGCTTATTTCAAGCCCTCCTTATAAGTAAAGGTTTAGTATGCCTCCTGCTCATTGCTTTCATTATGCTGGTTATTTATAACAACTGCTAAGGAGTTCTGTTATCACTGCTTGTGAGACTGATAGGTCTGTAGATTGCTTTCTGACCACTGATACACTATCCATGCTGCAGATGTAAGACTCTCATCTCTCTGGATTTTTTTCCCTTTTGCTTGAGGTTTACTTTTTTTTTAAAGAATGACAGAACCATATTTAGAAAAAACAGAAAACTTTATATAGACATCCAGATGACCTGTTCTCAAAACACTCTGTTAACAACAGTTCCCACTATGCCTACTCAGAAGGAAATGGATTGTGCCTGTTAGTTGTTTTGATATACATAGACCCAGTATTTTCTGTGCTTGGGTGTGATAGTGAGGCAGGACTCACAGGGGCAACTGCAATATCATGCCCTTCCATACACGTGGTCTGTTATGACTGAACAAGGTCAGTCAGTGTAGACTCTTGGACCAAGCCTATTTTTTATTTTGATTTATTTATTTAATCAAGTAAAGTGGGAGAGAGGAAGGATGGGAGGGTGTTTAATAGTAGATGCCTTCAGGTTTCAGACTGCCTGGTGGAGTGGGCAGGATGGACCCAGTGAACATGGCTCTGAATCTCTCCTTCTTGCTGTGGCAGCCCTGCCAGTCAGCCTTTGACAGTCCGCCCAAGGGAGTGAAACTCAGCCGGAGCATCTGTTTCTTGGTGCGGTTCTGTTTTCAGCTGATGAACAATTTGACCAGCTGAGGGGAGTTGGCCGAGGTTGCAGAGTGAGTCAGCATCTCTGCCAACCCCAGTGCCTGTGACCCTCTTGCTTGGGCTGCTCTGGCCATTCAGCTGTGTGCGTTGCAAATGGTCCATAAATGGTGTGGCAGGTCACTTCTATGCTCAAAGTGGTGGTGTGCTCATGAAAGTGGGTTGAGCAGGCAGTGTAAGTCTGGCTGAAAGTAAGCAGAGGCTGAAATGCTTCAGCTACCTCCTTAAAAGAGAGAGAGGATGGGTTAGTTTTGATCTAAATGTCTGTGTTATGGAGTCTGTTCTTACATTAATTAAAAAACAAACAAACAAAGCAAATGTTCATTTATTTATTGCTATGACCTTTGCTTGCATTGCGTTTAATCATTATGTTCCACCATTGTGAGTATCTGTTATTATATCTCAAATTACTGACTGTATCTGAGGAGGAAGAGAGAAGATTACTGTTACAGCACTTCACTAATATAAAAGCAATTTTTTATAATTTTGGCCTTTTCTGCCCTCCACTCCCCTAAGAACAATTGCAATGAGCTGTCTGTGCAGTGAAGTCATCCCATTTTGGAACAGACTGTTGGTTTATCACTAGTGTCTTTTTCTGGAGGAATCTGATTACCATGTTCTTGGGGCATGTTCTGATTTGTGGCACTCTTTCAAAAAGTGACTAATGATTTTTGAGTCTTCCATAAAGGGGATCATTGCTGAGAAATACACAGTAGCATTTGCAATTGGGCTTGGTTAGAATATCCCGATCTGGGTAGCTGAAATGTCTAGCTACTTTTAAAGTCATGGGTTTAGAAAATGAATTTCTGTAATGCATCCTTGTTGAGCAGTCTGGATATTTCTTCTTGCAACTGATAGCTATAATTGAATAGAGTTGCATCTGGTCAGTAAGAGGAATAACACTGAATCCCTGACGTTACGCATCTCACCCAGAGACATACTGAGGCATCTGTTCACCCTCTGTGTCTGTGTGGCTGCCAGAGAGGAGAGAGCTGCCCCCAGAAAGGGAGTCAGAAAGGAATCTCTCTGCAATGCTCTGATCTGCCCTCTGCAGGATAGTCTCTCCTCCTTTCTCCATTGACTATACAGGGAGCCCAGGCAGGCAGTTTTTCCATAGCTAGGTTATCGAAATACCATTCTTTGCACACTCATCTCTCTCTGTTGTATGGAAAACCTCTGGGGAAAGAGGCATGGTTGTTTCAGATTGGTGCCCTCTTCCTTCTAAATGAAAGCAGGATATTAAAGGATGTTAAATATGTAATCCTGGAGGAACAATGCGTGGAGGAGGCATTCAACAGCTGATTGTGGCATTATTATCCAATATTCAGTCATATTTTTATTCTACATATAGGGCTTCTGAGCGTCTGTCTAGGCCTAATTAACACATAGTCTGTGGGAGAGGACATGCAAACTTCTCTTCATTTAATTCACGGGTAAACTGAGGCACAAAGACTATTGCAGAACAAATCTGTGGCAGAAATGGGAGTTGGTTTGTGGGCTGCTGCACAAGCCTTCAGACACATGCAGTGTGAGGGGTTTTCATAAACACCTTAGAGTCTTTAGGATTGAAAGTTACACGTAATCCTCATTATGGAAAGCACCAAAGTACATGCTGAAATGCCACTGAATCTACAAGACCAAAGTATGTTTTTACAGAATTTTCCTGAAAAAGGACAGATCTAGGCTTGTGCTTAAATGTTTATTGTAAGATTTATAAGTATGATGCTACTCATCAGTGGCACATTAAAATTGTGCTGTGTTCCTGAGGTGAGTCTGAGATTGCACAGCTAGAGGGCAGAAAAATTCAAGAAGAACCACTGCTGTCCATACAAAATACCAAGAGTGAGTTTAGTTTGAGAACCCAGAAGGAAATGGATCTCTCAGGCTTCTGCAGCAAAAGTTCCTGAGGAGTTATTTCTCAGGAATAGCAGGGGAAGGCGGGAGCAGCACTAGGGGAGAAAAATGAGGGGAGGGAAAGAGAGAGCACTACCCAGACTCTTTTTCCCTGTTCCAGTTCAGGGTGATTTTGGTTTCTTGCAGTTGTTCCTTTCAGATGAAATTCAATCCTGCAAACCCCTCAGAAGACAGAATTTTTTGTGGGATTGCATAGCAGTGTGCATCTTTTCAGCACTGGAAACCTGATGTCCCTTGAAAGGCATCTGTGCTCATGATAAAAATAAGTGCTTTGTTCCCTAATAGACTGATATGGCAGGGCATTTTTTTGCCTCTTTCTCTGCATGAATAGAAAAAATATTATTTCTTCTGATATGAGGTTTTGAATGAGTGGTTGTTTGGTTCCAAAGAGAAAGTTTCACAGCAGTCAGTGCTAGAGACCCAAGAGCGTTTCTACCTTGTTTATTGAAGAGCTTGTGTCCTTCCTTCCTTGTAGTTGTATTTGGAAGATTCAGGTTTTTCCAATGAAATATTTGGGGGCTTTTTGATTTGAAAGGGAAAGCCACAATATGAGGTTTAATTCCACCAAAGACTCCAGTGGTGTTGTGGATGAGCTGGAGAGACTTGGGAAAGTTTCTACTCTTCCTGTTACTGAGTATGAAAAGATAGTGTCCACCAAGTGATTCTGCTGTGTTTCTAGATCCGTTTAATTCCTGTTATCAGCTTCTTTGTTCTTTTAAGAAAAGTTCCCTTTTCTAAGGTTTTGTTTCAGGTATTGAAAACAGGAGAGGATGAAGAGACCACTCCCTTTTTCAGGTTCATCTTTTAAAGAAAGACATCTTTTAGGTACTTGCATTAAAAAGAGCACTGGACCCTTCTCCCCAGCTTTCTCACTCCCTGAAAAGGTCCTTCTGAGAGGTTGGGACAAAATATTTATGAGAATGTATTGTGAAGTGGGGACAGGAGAGATGGAGTTTTTGTTCAGGTGCTTGCTGTGTGTTTGTGTTTTCCTGCACATGTGGAACTACTGAACTCTGTGAATGGAACACAGCTTTCCAGCTGGGAAGCCGTTCTCAGTGATAGCTCTTAGTGCTTTGCACCACTGAAGATGAGGTTCTCCTTTAAATGTCTATCTCTAGTTGTCTCCAGAGCAGAAGATAAAGTGTAGAAGAAAATACATTCTATTTAAAAATGTAGTGATGATGAAACTGTCCTTAATCTCTATATATCTGCAGGTTGAAACTTAATGCTGTTGTACTTCCGAGGCTAACTTGTTTTCTCCAAGCAATTGTTACCTTTTTTACATATATAACCTAAAATTTAATACCAAAAACCTAATACTGGTTAGCTTACCATGTTATAAGAGTGTGCCTGCTTTTTCCACTAACAACAAAGTCAAAATTGTGCATTTGAAGGAGCAAGGATGTCTTTAGTTTGAGACAGCTAGCTAATGGGAGAAAAGGTGACAAAAATGAACAAACTGAATTCATYTATATTTTGTGGAGATTTTTCATCTTCTAAGTTCACAGATGAGTTGCAGTTAAATGTTGCGGATACAGACCCATATCACTGTAATGTTTTTTTTCCTTTTCTGGTTTGGTATTTTGCTGTTATCAGTAGAGTTATCTACTGATACCAAAGGCCATACCTACAGCCTTCCTATTTCAGTAAGGGAGAAATCTTTATTTATCACCTTGTATCTCTATGGAATTCGAAAAGATAATAGAGGATGACTATATGTAAATATGAGACTTTGTCACTGTAGTATTAGAGTTCTGCAGTCATTAATGTGTTTTATCAGGAGAACAATACCATTGGAGAGGTATTGTCTCCCTTTGGCGTGTGGGGGACTGAAGTGCAATATATTAAGTGATTTGCTTCCCCAATCACACAGGAAGACTTCAGTGCTACAGGGAAATGAGTTCAGATTCCACCAGTCCCATTTCAATGACTCTGCTTTTATGTTTAAGTGTCTGTAGCTCTCAGCATATGAGTAGAGATTAGAGCTAGCAGTAGCAGTATAAAATTAAGTGAGAAAAGAAAAGCTAAATATGAGCATGTGAGGGAAGGAGGAAGACTTCCCTTGTGTGAATTGCATCCTTTTTTTTGAGGAGAGAGTTTCCTGAAGGCTATACTCAAAAGCCCCCATCAGCTGGGAAGTTTTTCACCGCATAAAACAAAATATTAGGTAACCTACTATGAAGAATAATCCCATGCGTGAGGGATCCTTATGGATGTGCTAGATGGACTCTAAGTTTCTTTAAATCCTGAGATAAGATGTATCATGCTGTGATTTTGAAATGTGAACCTGCATGTGGCTGTACAGCACTATGCTACAGTAAAGAATTCAGAATTACTGTGTTAATGGTGACTCTTCTGGCTTTTGGTGGTCCTCTGCAGAATGCCTTAATTTTTTTGAAAACTTATGGTACAAGACCGTGAGTGACAAGAAGTCTAATTTGTGCTGCTATTGAAATCAGCTTTGCCTGTGCTATCTGCAGTGACTTATGGTGGGGACTGGGGGGAACATGGGGAATTTCCCCCTTTTAAACTATTTAAGGTTTAGATCCAGATAATACAGTCACTGGCTGGGAAGCTTTCTCCTCTATATTCTGTGATTTGAGTGAATGTTTCCTAAATATATTAGGCCCTGCTGCTTATCCTGGGATGTAGCCCTAGGATAGCCATTCCCTGCCTGTATCTGAAATCTCACTGTCTTATTGTACAGTTTTGATTTGTTGAAATTCATGTCACCTGAGTGTCTTTAATTAACTGAAAAATTAAAATCTTTCAGTCCATTTGAGTTGTACATGTCCATTAGGCCATCCAGTCTGGATCAAAGCAGTTAACTTCTAATTTGGGTTGTATCCACTTTTAAAGCTGTTTGTCTTGTGTGGCAAGCTGCTTCTTACCATTTGGTCCATACATATAGTTAGAGGTTGGAGTCTGGTTGTGCTAGGTATGCATTAACACTGAATTCCAGCCAGCAGGCTCTGAAATCTGCCCCTAGACTTTGGAGAACAGGAAGCACTGATAGCATATTTAGGATGTTTTGTGGGGCTTCCAAATCCTTGCCTGCTTAGGTGTTCTCTGAGAAACCAAGATTGTCCTCTACACCGTTAATAAATCTGGAGGTTTAGTGGATTAAAGGAAGTCTCTCAGCAAATGTCAGCATTTCTTCTTTGAAATGCTCACTCTGAAATTCTTAAGAATTAAATTCTATCATCACAGAACAATTTCAATTTCTGTTTCAGATGGAATTTGTTTTAATTCTGACCTGAACAGAGGCACCTATGCACTAGTCATGCAAGCTTGCCCTGCATGTGAAATCCATGCAGTTTTGACTCTTCTCTTCATTTTATTAGCCCTAGAGAAGCCTTTTAATTGGATTAGATTTAAGTTTTATTGCTTAATATTGTGCTCATGTGGATCTCATCTATGTGACAATATAATTAAATGTCCTATTCCTCTTTGTGAGGTAGAAAAGGCATTGAAACTTTATAGTGAAGTAGAATAAGATGAAGCAAGAGATACTGATTGAACTCTTGCACATACATAAAGAATGTACAGGTGATGCTATTGTTATTTTTGTACCTAGAGAGAGCCGGTTTGAAACCTTTGTGGTCAGTACTCTTTTTTTGTGTGTTCCACCAGGCTAATGTGAACAGATCATATGGGCTGATTTGGAAGGCAGGTGTTCACATCGCAAAACCACTGCTGTAATTGCCATGATGTGTTGTGCCATTCTCAAGTGAAAAGGTCAAAAGTAAATGGACACAAACTAGCTTTTACCTGTATTAGTGGTTCTTGGAGGTAATTTTCAGGTAATGGCCAATGCTAATGGCTAAGGATGGGGAAAGCTGCTCAATGACTACGGATAGTCTATTTTACCTTTTTTCTCATAGAAACAAAACCATATTTTCACAATATCTAGCATAAAATTTTCAGTCACCTCAGTCTGCTTTCCAGTTTTGAATGTTTGAAACCCCTTGGTTAAAGGTTTAGGAGACACCTTTCTACAACTGCACTTCCTTTCTGCAGTGTTTTTCTTTTTTATACATTTGATATCTTCATCCTCCCAGTCTCTCTTTTCAGACTTAAAACTATGCTATGTGTTGGCTAAATGCACCTCTTTGTCTGCTAGTCCACAAGAAATAAGTATCCAGTTCTGTCACTGGTTGACCCAGTTAGTTCTTAATTCAAGTGATATGGTTGGCTTCCCCCCTTAGACTTGGATATCACAAGATCAATCCCCCAAGTGAGAATATATCTCCTGAAAGGGGATTTGTGAGTACAGAGGAGGTAAGCTGTTTCTTGTATGGCTCTGACTACTTGTTCAGATGGCCGTCACCTGCACACAGAAATACACACAGACTTATATTTCAGATGCAAAATACATGAAACTTTTGACTTAAGAAAACATTCCTTAGTCACTTAAGCTCGTTCTTTATATAGTTTATCATTTGTTTTGGAGTTACAAATGTTTCTTTTCCCTTCCCCCTGTGATGATGGTGTTCTAGAACAGCTGCATTCGGGGTTTTGCTTTGCTTTTGCTTTATGAAGAAATGTACCAATGATAGTGATTTTCAACATACACAAGGGAGAGGGGAGTGGGCTCTTTCAAGAGATTAAAAAAAAATTCTCTTCCTTTTTTCCCTTTATCACAGATGCCCGAGATGTAGAGCAATTGAGTAAGAATAACATTACGCACATTCTTTCAATCCATGACAGTGCCCGCCCTATGCTTGAGGTAAGAAGGGTGGGGGACTCCATGGTAAACTCTTATTTTGCAGTTGACTGTTCCAGTCATCCTGGTGTTAATTTCATATTCTGTACAATTGGTGTTTGAAACTGATTTTCTTTTGGAAATGTTTGACAGCAGTAGTTTTGAGATTCAGGAACAGATTTCATTCTTGCTGCTGTTACAACAGCAAAGAAATCTAGCTGACAAAGGAAGAGACAATTGCAGTGTCAATCAGTATAACACAATAATGAGATTGTGTTATTAATTTAATAGTAAAGGTAAGTTTTTTTTCTGTGTGAAATTCAAGCATCACATAAATAATATTCCTTCTCCATCTTCCCACTACCAGCCCTCCTTCATACTGGGCTCCTTTCTTGAATCTGTACAGCAGGTTGTTGTGCAAAATGTCTGCAATCCCTTTCCATGTAAAATAGCATTACTGAGGCTTGGGGTGAGGGAGGAACCAGTGCTTCCTAATATACTACATCTAGTAGAGCACAGCATCTTCAGGTCTCAAGCACTTTAATATGAAGTATTATTCCACATTTCATGGAAGGGAAACTGACCTGAAGAGATGAAATGACTTGACTTGCTGTGTCATTTTGAGCAGTGAAAGAGTTGAGACCAGGCTGAAAGTCTTCTGTGTTTCACTGTTGTGCTTTCCTCTTTATGTCACTTTACCTTTGGAGGAGGGCAGTGTGGCTGGACTATGCTGTACCTTAAAATCTTACTCTTTTGATATATATTGGGAACTACTTGTTCCCCTGAAAATTTTTCTTCCTTCCCTGCATTCTGCTTTTCACCAAATATGGCAAAATAGGGGGCAATTGCTGATGCTGCTCCTCAGAACCTGCTGGGAATATCTGCTTTTCACTCTCTTCATGTGCAAAGTCTCCAGTGGATTCAGTCCTTAAACTGCAAAATTTCCACTTGCCCCCAGGCAAATCAGTAGGTAGGCTGAACAAAAGGTCTCCCTAACATGTCACAGTCAAAACCAAAAATCAAGTCAACAGTGAATTCAAGGTCAACTTTGAACTTAGAAGTGTGAAGCAGAGCTTAGGCTGTCGGCTTTATTCTAGTGTCCACTTGACTTGTGCCTGATGTTTGTTAATTCTGAAACATGCTGAATTTTAAGACTGCTCTTAGTTGAAGCAATGTGCAGTTGCATTGACTAAGGGAGATGTAATTTGGAAGCTTTCTGCATGTGTTTCCTCTAGGATGTTGTTCTCTAAAATAAATAGAAGCTTGCTTTATTTTATTATTATGATCAGAAAGGAAGGAAGACTAGTTATGGCCTAGTTCAGCTGCAGCCTCAGGTCAGAGTTTCTTCTGGTAGTGGTAGTTTTGGCAGCCCGCACACCACCCCCTCACTTGTGGTGGTGCATCTGTTTGTGGGGTTGCATGGTGAACAGAGCTGGTCTGGGTTAAATACAACTAAGTTGCTATTTCTTCCTCTAGCCACCCCCTGCAAAAAGCATAAAGGATTATATTTACCTGGACCAGTTTCCCAGTCTGGTTTACCATGCAGTCTCTCAGAAGTTACTGTGGCATGGGAACAGTAGTGGCTGGTGTGAGGATGGGATTGTTCAGTTCATCCCTTACTACTAAAAGGAACATTTCTCCAGCTGTGCATGCAACATACTGCTTTATGTGCCAATAGCATGGAAAATAAGTGTTAAAACTTCTCCCCATTCTTTTTAGCTGGGGAGAGATTGCAAGTTCCACCTGTCTGGAAGCTGAGTTGATTATTATTAATTGCCTTATCATTCAAGGTCTTACTGCAGTGTTTGCTTGCAACTAAATGCTTCTGTTGAGGAACACGGACCTAGAAAGCATCTATTATGTTGTGTTAATTCCTTTGTTATTTACATCTTTGCCAGGTTGTATTTAGGTTTGTTCACAGCCTGTGTATCCACACTATGCTTGGGGTTTGTTCTCAAGTCCATTGAAGTCACATGGGAATGCTTCTCCTCTGGATCTCACTCTTCATCTTTCCCCCAGATTTCTGTGGTGGAAACTGGGGGGTTGCATTTGTGTTCAGGTATTCATTATTCTGACCTTTAATCATGGAACTGCTGTGACATGAGACCTTTTTGTTGGAAGTTCCCTGTTTGTGTGTGTATATATATGTGCGTGTGTGTCTGTGTGTATATATATATGTATATATATTTACATACACACGTATGTACGTGAACATTGATCATCTCTAAAAAGCTATATTTTCTTGAATTGCAGTAGTTGCGTTTGTCTTTTGATAACAATGTTTTATTTTAAGTGTTTCCTAGTTAACCTATAGCAAATGCTGCAAATATTTCATTAAACAAAGCTTTTTCTATAAGACATGAAAGGTAAGCATTTTTAGGTTCAGGATCTCAACAGTTTAAGTAACACATTGTTGAAGTGAATTTGGCATTTTTTGGCTGTCCGTGAAACAAAGGAATATGGTCCTCAAAGAGGTGACAAATTACCCACATCTTCCTTGTCAGATTTTGAAGCTTCAATATTGATTCTTTGTTTTGATGCAATAATACTTCTGATGTAGCACTTCATTACATCTGATAACATTGGGCAGAAAATGAGACTGACCAATCTGGTTTCATCGTCCATATTGCGTAGGAGCAATACTCATATACCGAAATTTGCTTTCATTTCTTGTGGTGAACACCAACTTGCTACAGGCTGTAAAAAATACTTTCCATTTTTATCATTTATGGCATTGCCCCTCTCTGCCTGTGTGATGCTATGTACTGTTTTTCCCTGATTGTGTTTAAAATATTCACAGTACCTTCTAAAATGTATACTTTCCTCTGTGCTTTGTATGCTGCAGTATTTGGAAATATGTTGCTTTAGTTCCTCATAGCTTACTAACTTTCAAGAAAGTGATTGAAGAGTTCTGTGAAAAATATTTGTTATATTGGTTTGGTTTTCAAAGTATGTGCGTCTTGAAGAAAAATGATTAAAAAAAGAATGTGTTTTCATTGGAATTTGATTTCAAAAGTTGATCATAGTGATCATTTACAAGTTCTCATGGACTTGTGATTTATAGGTTGCTTGTAAGCAAAGATTGTGCTTGGGAAGCTATTGCTAACTTTCAAGCTGGATATAAGACTTAATATTTTTAGATATTGGCAGTCTTCATTAAGTACAAGGCATAGAATTGTTTTATAAGACTTAAAGTGATTTAGACTGGAATGAATTTGCCAAAATCTGGACTAACTGTCTTGCAAAATTGCCCCTTAGTTCCTTTTGTATATTCTTTTTGTATAACTGGTTTCAGGGAAACTTGTCCTTTAATAAAAGCAAGCCTGAAAGTAATTTATATTCAAAAAGTATCCTAAGGCTGTCATTCCAATTAAGTATTTCACTGCTATACAGCATCTTAACCACTTAAGTAAGCGTTTTGTAGTTTAAAGATCCATGTATATAACTCCATTAGAAAAACTGTAGGTAACTGGTGGTGTGTCCAACAAAAAGAACTGCATGCAGTATGGAACAAGGTTTGTTATTTCAGATGCACAGAAGCCATCCCCTGAGTAAAGTAGTGTCTGACAGCATCATGCCTGTTGTTGCACAGGCATGGAGGTAATAGCCCTGGTGAATCAAGTTGGCTTCTCCAGAGCATTTTGGACAGCTGCCCATGGAACGGTCACAGATGTTTTATAAATCCACACAAAAGCCATATACAGGGGAGAATAATTAGGTGTCTTGCCACCTGCTTTCTAATCTATCTCAGCTAGTTCAGATCTTAAAATCTCTGCTCAGAATGTGAGAAACAGTGAAGGGTAGATGGGAAAACAGATATCCGAGAGTGTGCTTCAAATAATTATATAACCAGCAGTGACCTGTAGGATCTCTTAGTAAAACTCTCTTTAAAACCAGAATGAACAGTTATGGGGATTGGAGACCAAAAGATAGGTCTGACTGTTGTGGTATCCTGATATCCTAACCAAGCTGGTGCAGTCAGCAGAGCCAGTCAGGTGCAGTCAGTCAGAACCCACAGATGATGTGGAAGTGCTTAACTAATCCTGAGCAATTCTTCCCCCTGCCTACAGACAACCTATTGCTTTAAAGAAAAACAGCTAGGCCAATTAGAGCTTTTGCTTTGATTGCCCCTGCAGCTATTGCTCTTAGGGGTATCTCACAAAAGCTGGGAAAAAGTCTGTAGAGACATTCCTGACAAGCCCAATGTTCTCTAACTGGCAGAACTTTTCAACAAATGTCAGAGGACACAAAATACCATAACCTCACCTTGCTACTGTTGTACAACACACAGAGCAAAATAATACCGCATCAGCTTTTATATTTAGTTATTCTGCACCATTAAGTCTGAGTCTATGAAATTTTGTGCCACTTGATCTGAGTGAAGGAGATAAAGGCAAATCTTGTTTACAAGGTATCTGTTTAAAGGTCCACTGAAGTTAAAGCTGTTTCTCTGTGGACTTTCCTGGCACTTGATCCTGTCCCGGGGATGGTACTTGGAGATGGATGTGAGCCCAAATCAAACAGGATTTTGGTATGAATTGTGCAGCCACTTAAACACAGATGCATCCCTTCCTTGCTAGCATGTGCTGTGCTGGACAGCAGTGTGCAGCAGCTGAGCTTGCAGCATCCTTAATTCTCACTGTCGTCTGCATGCCCCCTGCTCCTAACCTCTTTCTGTTTTTGTGTGAGGAGTTAATTCAAGTAAGGCTGCATAATAGTGGTCTCTGGACTTCGTATTCTACAGTCAGAGCTTTTGGTCCTTGGTCTGTCTGAGGCTCTTCAATTGAGATGCCAGTTGTGGTGACTGTGTGTATTATAGGACACCTGTCCATCAGCAAACAGACTGAAACTACCAGCTTCTTTCACATGGGCCACCACACACTTGTAAGTTGCTAGTAATTTTGTTGCTCTTGACGTGCACCAGAGGTTTAACCTAATAAACATATGAATTTTACTGGCCCTCTATGGCTGTGGAGTCCTTTGACATTAATTTATTTATAGCATTGTCACACTGACCACTCTGCCCAGCACCAAAGCCATCTTAAGTTTTAGGCATCTCCATTTCATGGGTGTAGCCAGTCTAGTCTGTTTCCCTGTGCAAGCCTTGCTATACCAGCAAGTGATACTGATCTATGCAGATGTGTCTGTTGCAAGTCCTGTGGTTTGCTGGATTTCTTCTTCAACAAAAAGGGTAGCCTAAAAGCACTGCACAGAATTGTTTGAATGTTCCACTAATGTCTTCTTGCTGCTGAGAAAATAATTTGTGATGCCTATGAAGCATCCACCCTTCTTTTCCTCTAGCTCTTTTACAGTGGTTTTTTTTTTTAGGTTATATGGCTGTTTTCTTCATTTGCAGTTAACCAGAGCACCTGCAGAGGACAGTTATTCTTTTTTTCTTTAATATTGTGATGCCCTTAACAGTGTTGTCTTAATCTGGTACACACTATCTCCAGAATAGTGGCTTCCCTCCCCCTTCATCTGAATTGATAACTACCCAGAGCTTTGATGAGGTAGGTGGATGGTGGTGGAGGTAGAGAAGAGCTCATTGCTAACTGAACTAAGCATCTTTCTTGACTAGTTTGTTAGCTTGTGCAGCCAGAATAAATTAAATGAACTGTATCTTTGAAATTAAAAAACTTCTAAGGCCAGGTTGTCTTATAAAGAAGTTGGATCCCAAATTAGATTTTTCTTGCACATTTTAAAATTTTAATCAGAACAGAAGTATGGTTTCAAATACTCAGTCTCTAAGAAACTGACCTCACAGGAAAGGGAAGAACAAAGTTAAAAATCTTTCTGTTGAATCTTTTAGAACAGTCTTTCATATTCCTCCAATAAAAAGCCAAATGAATTAATAGAAAAGAATACAACCAACAAAAAGATGCTGCAGTTGGAACAGAATCAGTAAGTAAGTGTGAGGAATAGAAGTAGAAAAACAAGGACGTTACAGAGAAGCTGTATAACTTCTCTGTATCAGTTTTGTTTGCTGAATGCTGTGATATATCTATTTTAGGGAGTATTAAGGATGAGACAATTACAGCTGGGGAAATCAACAGAGAAAGTGTTGAATCAAGTCTGTGAATTAAAAAAAAAAAAAAATCATGACTGGTTTGTAAATCCAGACCTTTGGAGGAAACCGGAGAGCTAAGTGGCTGAACATCTATCAAAAGTCAAGAAATGTTTCCAAATCAAATGGTCATAGCCTGCAGACCTGCTATAGATAATGCATTCATATCAGCCTCCATAAAGATCTGAATTCTCACTTTTTAAGCATGGCTGGATATTGCAAATCTAAGTTCAGTATTAGCTGGACATGAAAGCCTTGCATGCAAAAGCGGGTAAAAGGGGATAGAGGAACTGAACTGGCTGCTCTGGCACAATGCAAGTAATCTTCCTCAACACAGTTTTTGGATGGTATTTTTGCTACTGTTTTTTTTTTTTTTTAATTTAGAAACTACTGTATATCTGCTGTTAACACTTAAGAACATGATGAGGTTTACTGTTGAAGGGCTTTTACTGAAACTTTGAAGGGGAAACTTTTCAGTCCTCTAATTCTATCTCTCCGTCACCAGTTTGTGGTAGCTTCTTTCTCTATCGTGGCCGCACAGTCTGGATGGGTTCCATTCTTTTTTTGGTGTTGGTGGTGGGGAGGGGGGGGGGACCCTGTGCTCAAATGAAAGAAAAAATTCCTGTCCCCCCTAACTGATATAACTGGAAGTGCTGAAGGCTTTCTTAGTGCATGCATCTTTGGTTCTGAAATCCAAAGGAATATCCCCACACAGAAACCAACTCAGAAAGCGTTTGCCTGGACTCAAAAGCATACCACTGCTTAACCAGACATAACTAAATAGGGAAATACTAGGAAACCAATCAAACTTTTTTTTTTTTTTTTTTTGTGAGTGTACACTAATTGTGGACAGATGCTGCTCAGTAAGTGAGAACCTCCATCCAGTCTGTTAAAACTGTTTCTGTGCTGGATAGCATACAGAAGCCTTGAGCTATAGGAGGACATTCATATAAACAAATTGTATCTTGATGACATGATGAGAAAAGTCATCACTTTTGGGTATGTCTGAGCAGCATATTCTCTGCACAGGTTCTGCTGGCTTTTGTATCTAGGCCAGATACTTATGGGAACTATTAAGGACCAAAATGGCAAGGCAGCATTCAAAATCAGAGATGCAAATATCACATCACAAGGTCAATACTATCATATAAAGATTAGCTCTGCAAACTGTTAATTCAGTCAAGGCAGACTTGCACTACATTCTTATATCAYCAATATCAGAAACTGTCAATTTTCAGCCATTCGGCTACCATCAAGAGGACAYGTACAAATGCCCCTTTTAATCAAAAGCTTAACTTTCTTGTATGTTTCACTGCTTTTTCATGGTAAGGGTTTTCCCTCATGAGATGTTTCAGAAGACCATGCTGAGCAAAACAGCTACCATTTTTCTTTCAGGTATAGCAGTGCCAGAGGATTCTATGTAGTAATGTCCTGTCTGGCTTTGGCTCTGCTGGTGAAGTTGGGAGCTCTGACTAATTTTTCAGAAGTGACTTTGGTGGCCCACTAAGAAGCCTCCAAGAGACTTCCACAAAGCAGCTTTTAAACTGTGTCAGACTGGGCCTTCACTACGAGTTATTCTTGGCAGAAGCTGCTGTGGTGGTACACTCAGTTTGTTGTTCAGTTTGCTCAGCTAACGCTAGCTGTTTTGAGGGAAGCACATTCCTTCAGCGGGGGATGGCTGGGAAGAGAGGACAAGGACGACTTGAAGCTTTCAATGGCGAGTTGCTTGTATGAGGGATTTTTAGACCAGCAAAAGCCTGGTCTGCTGTTATTCATTGGGTGACTACTGCATTGACCAGAACAGGACAAACCCTCTGACCCATCCTGTGCATAGGAGATGATGTGGGATATTAATTTATGTCTGTAATGTGAACATATGGCAGAGGTGTGATGATTGTGTGCCAGTATTCCCTGAAAGAGAGGCAGCTTGGATATATTAGTTTATTGTAGTACTCAGAGATCCTTTTTAGAGTTAGTGACCAAGTGTGATAGGTACTGCTCAGATGTTAGATAAATTCACCCTGACATGCCTGGAGGCCTGGATACACCATCTAGTCAAGGCAGATTAACAAAGTCCTTCCTCTTAGTTGCAGTATGTAACCCTGTGAATGTTCTTAGTATGTCCTGAAGGAGATAAAACCCATTTTATGGTAAACTTATTAATGTTTTCTCCCACCTTCCATTCCCTTAGATGAGCCAAGTTAGAATTAGAATTCAAGGTTAGAATTAAAAGTGGTATATGCAGCTCTTTGTGTAAGTAAAAAGCCTTAACTTCTAATCAGTTCCCTCATGTTACAATTTTAGAAAGGGGGATTTGGAAGAAAGATGGAGAAGAAGAGGTACAGGGCTTTAATAGGACACTATTTGTTTGCGTTTAGCACTTTCCAGCCTTGATGACATGGACTTTTCAAAATTGTCATTGAGACTACTTCTGAAGAATACCATGAACAAACTTTGCAAATAACATGTCTTGTAAAAGCTATTGTATTATTCAAGATAACAGATAACACAAACTAAATTTATGAATTTTATTATAGGAGCTTCCCACTTTCAATGGTTCATATTCTTCATGCAATTTCAATTTCATTCATTATAATATTTTTTCAAAACCAAACCTGAGTGTTGTTCACTAAAGTCCATTAGCAGTTGTGTTTTTTTGCTGAAACACAAATGTATTTTCTATGAGTCATTAATAAAATCAACRCCAATGGTGATTGCTACAGAAAGTWACTGAAAGGACAAACAAACGGTTGAATGGTTTTCAGTTTAGCAAGTTCAGTTTGGTGCATTACTGGACAGAACTCTTGGTAAACTCTTGTTGGTTTGGCTTGAGGAAGCTTTGTGCTGGCTGTTTCCCACTTTAGCTTTTTTGCTGAAATGCCCCTAAACAAAAATAAGTCCTCCTGTCCTCATCTGTTGATGTGACGACTCAAATTAAGGCATGGTTTTTGACTAACCTGAAAGAACTTGCCAGGTGCTGGAGGTTTTCTATTTGCATCTGGGTTCACAAATTTAAGTTTAGGGTTTTAGGTCTAAAAAAAAAAAAATTCTTGGAAGTCGTTGATGGTATCTTTACATATATTTAAATAGAGAGGTTTAATGCCAAAAATATAATCCCGCTCTTTTTAAAGTATTTTGATTTTTTTTTTTAATCCCCCAGGAGAGTAGAAATTTTGTAATTTGAGGTTCTCTCCCCGCCCCAACATCCTAACCTCTAGATAAGGTTTCCTGTGCTAATTAGAGCAACAGAAATGATAAATATACAGTGGTGAAGGGGACAAAATTCTGAAGTACATCTGTAAAAATACTACTTTAAAACCCCACTAAATATGAAATAATGAGTAGGGTTTATAGTCCCTCCTCATATTCTCATGCACATAGTTTTGCTAGAGTACTCAAACTTTAAAAGAAAACTGTTCAGTGTTTTTTATATAACATAAACTGAATGTTAGTATGATTTAGGGTGCAGTCAAATTGATCATCATTCTTAATGACTTCAGAATGTCTTTGATCATAATAAAGGAGCAGTATGTCCATATAGATGCTGCATTTCTTTCACAGCGCTATTCTTTGAACTTCATCCTGTTTGAAGTTGAAATTATTCTTGGTATTGTGAGATCAAATTTCTGTGTGCTCTTTAGAGATCCCATTCTCAGTCATTGACCCATTATCTGACATGTAGTTTGTGTAGATGTGTCATTTTGCTACTACAAAATTCTACATGTTCTACTATGAAAACCTAAATGCCAATTTTTACAAGTTTAGTTAAAAATGTAGCTGGAGGTTTTTTGTTTTGTTTTTTGTTTTTGTAAGCTATAGGTGAGTAGAATAGAAATGGACCATTTGGATTGGATTGTTACTTTTTGAGTTCTTCATGTGAATTACTGAATATAATAACAAAGATATGATCCTTTTTTGAAACTAATGAAATGAGAAAGGTGTTGTTTTATAATCTTAATGACTTTTCCAAATATGAAATAACTGTTCAGTTTCCAATCCTAATAGATAGGTATCTGAAATAATTAGAAACTTGAAAATGCTTCCAATTCTGTTAATAGCTTTAAAGCTTTAGCATAAAACATCTGCATATATGTATGTGCACCTAAACTTTTTCTTTTCAGKACCTCAACTTTCATTGTAGCAGGACTGGCTTGGTTCTAGAATCTGTGATGAAATTGTGCAAGTGTGTAGTCATTGTTTCTCAAATAACAGTGAATTTTAGAAATTTTACTTAACTCTCGCTTGTTTCAACTTTGACAATCTTGAAATCAGAATACTTGCCCTAGTTTTGTTAGCTCTCACTGTATCGGTTTAACTGTAGCATGGAGTTTCAGGGCCTAAGAGAGACAGAAATCTAGTTTTGGTGGTTACTCTGCTGAAACAGAAAACTGAAAAGTAAATGATGTTTTATTATATTGATTTTGTAGTTTTAATGCTTTAAATGCACCAAAACAAACAGGATTACTTGTAATTAATTAGGGCATCAGTTAGGATCATTATGTGAGTAATAAGGAACAAGTTTAGAAAGTGTATGCCTGGAGGGTAGATGTTTGTAGGTAAAGGTGACTGCAGAAAGGAATGTGAGCCATGATTTAAAAGTAACAATTGGAGAGTAGCAGTGAACTGAGAGATGATGCAAGCTGTGTTCACCATCTCTCGTTGACCTAGGAGCTATGATTTGAACTGGGAGTGTATAAGTTGAAGTGGTATAATACATGTTTTGTTTTGTCCCCTCCTCCTCCCCCCTGAATAGTTTTTAGGGAATTATGTCGTTCCTAGGGGGCAAAACTGTGTTCCTTCTTTTTTTTTTTTTCTTCAAACAAAACAAGACACCCATACAATTGACATAAATTTTATATTTTGTCTTCCCATATTAATTAGCATGGCATTTTAGTTCAGCCTTGGGCATTCTGTTTGCAAACAGTAAAGCTTCTTGATTCAAAGTACAGATTAGGTACCAATTCAGAACCTGTTGAAAATTTCACTGGGAGCTGATCTACTCGACTTTTTAACATTCTCTTGTTTTGGCTTATTCTGTCTTGGTCACTGTGTTTCAGTGGTTGTTGCCTGCATATATCTCATGCTGTGCCATTTTAGAATGGTAAGCAAACTCTGCTAGATACGAAAATAGTGATGCCTGTATCATTCTTGCATGCTAGTAGCCCATTTAAAATGTTGCAGAACTGGCAGTATTTACTTCTTCCGTTGACATAAACGGTTCTGCTCTGATGAGAGGTCCCTTTGGGACAATTCTTAGATGTTATCTGCAGGGTATGTGTACAGGAAGGACAACAGTGTCTTGGGGCACAAGTATACAAAGAACATTATGATCTTGAGTAGGTTTTACAAAAATGGTCACAGACAGCAGGGTTCAGTAATTAAGTAGCTTCCTATTGCCGATATCTTAAAAGAAAGAAAGAAAAAGTATCCAGCATATATGAGGAAAAGCTAATTCCAGCAAGCAAAATATGAATCTCTACACAGAATATATCCCTAGGATCTCATTTCAAAATACGTGTCCCATACAATCCTGTCCAGTTACTATATTTCAGTTATCCAATTACAATGAATGAGATTTGATTTGATTTTTTTTTTTTTTTTTTTAAACCAAGAGAAGCAAAACTTGATAGGGTGGGATCCTCAGGAGTTATGAAGTCTGGCCAAACTGTGGTCAAAGTCACTGAGAGTTTCACTGTTGATTTTTGTGGGAGCAGGGTTAGGTCATTGCACAGTACTTTTGAGATCCCACCTCTAACTATTTCTGAGTTGAGTGTGTGATTATTTCCTCACAGGGAGGAGTCCATCACCACAGCCTTCCAAAAACACCGTACAAGTGACATACATTGGTCAAAGTACCAAATTCCAGTAACTTTAACCATCTCCTGTTTGAGAATCTGTATTAATTGGGCTAACAGACTGATGCTGAGCATTTGTGAACACGGTAATTAAAGGCATGCTATGGGCTTTGCTGGAAGTTGTAGGTGCTGAAGACCTCCAGGATCAGGGTCTGGATGAGCCATTCAGTACCATATGCGGTCTCTCGTATGCTAGTTTCATGCTTGCTTTGTGGTAGTGGGAACTAGCCAACCATGACAAAAAAAAGAACATTGTGGGTCTTAAACTTGTGCTGGTGCTACTTCTGCTTTTAAAGTGAACATGATCTGAAAGCCCCTCTGCACTTGGTCTGTGAAGAGCACTCAACACGTGCCATAGCTTCTGAAATCTGTGGAACAACTTGAATTAGTATAGATTGCAGGAGTGAACATTTTGTCCTGTAGTACATGCTGGGGTTAACCTGTCTGCTACCTATATTTTCTCTTGGTGATGCAGAACTAATGTCATGGAGTTGTCCAGAGGTGTGGGAGAAAGAAGAGCATGTAAATTTGCTTTCAGGTCACAGGCCCCAATTCTACTGGAGTGACTCACTTGAAGTGATACTAGTGTCAAAGTAAACCTCTCAGATGCATCATGCAAGAAGATAATTATTGTAATTAGCTATCATAACATAATTATCATCATTGGCTCAGGAGTCTATCAGTTTATAGACTACTGCTACATCCTGTTTCTAAACAAATGTGTCTACACTATGTGCTGTGGAGCCATCCTGGTGTGCCACAGCAGGCCTCCTTTATCCTGGTGTAAGGCAGGAGGTACTGTCGCCTGTTAATGTGGTTCCCTCTGGCAGCAAGCTGCTTCAGTTTGCTAGCTGGCTGACTTCCTATTCTCTTTCCTCTCAGCTGCCTTTGCCCCACGGTTTCAGTGTGCTGGTTTGGCATCAGCCCAGTGGTGCCTCCTCCCTTGTCAGTCACTGCCACATTCCTGTCTCCCCACTCAGTGCCTGTCTGCAAAGCCTTCCATGCTCTGGCTGTGAATTCCCCGAACCAGATAGCTGTAGACAGCAAATGTCTCTGCTGTGATTGTGGCACACTAGGGATGGCCTGTCAAAGTGAGGAGGTCTGGCAAAGCATGAAGGGGACAGGGCAGGCTCTCATTCTGGCAGGCGGAGAAAATGGTTGGTGCATTAAGTGGTGGTGAAGAGGTGGGGGCGAGAGATCACCACATCCCTTCAGGCACAGTGATGAAGTTCATGCATCTTACAGAGGGTTAGGAGGATGGTGTATCATGGTGCCAGGGGACAGGACCTTTTATGAAAGGAGTTATTACTCCTTGTAGTATGGCAAATGAAGTAGTGAAGTGTGTATAGGGGGAGAGTAAAGCAGATTCTGACACAATGAAGCAAAGGTAGTATTTGAGAAGATGCTGCCTCAGGTAGCCATCATAGTTGACCAGTGAGTTTTTCACCCTCCCCACCAAATGGCAAATGAAATGCCTGGTAGAGGCATGTTATGTTTCAGCTTGTTGGCAAACATATTGCTTGAAGAAGAGCTTGTAGGCAGGATGTATGATTCGCCATGTGTGTCAGTGTTTGAACATGCATGCTTATGAAGGGGACTTGCATTGTTACAGAGAGATAAACTAAGGTGCTTTATGCGGTGCGTTTTCTGCTGTGAATCCTTATCTTAATAAATACATCTGAAAAATTCRTAA
This sequence comes from Apteryx rowi, assembly GCF_003343035.1. Taxonomy (NCBI): domain Eukaryota; kingdom Metazoa; phylum Chordata; class Aves; order Apterygiformes; family Apterygidae; genus Apteryx; species Apteryx rowi. The sequence goes on along the minus strand of NW_020449418.1, from coordinate 9,420,598 downwards.
TTCAGTATCTGAAATAAGTGGAAAGACTTCCAGTGATTTAGTTCTTGTGCGTCTGAGCTACCACCTATATTCTTGGAAGTCCCATTTGAGAAGTCAGTTGAATATGCTTTTCAGAAGCAATTTTTCTTAACAGTCATAGGTGCAAGACAAGCTTTGAAGAAGAAGAAAAAAAAAATTAAAATGAGAGTTGACAATGCAAAGCAGTAGTGTATGATTATAGTGTTGTTTTAAATACACCCTGTAACACTTTTAATATATCAGAAATGGTTATCTGACTTCCCTAATTGATCATGTAACTCATTATGATAGCTGACTAAGAAAGTGAGGCTGACTGTGCAAGAAAAGCCTGAGTTTTACAGTTGTCCTTCTCGAAGACCTTCCCCCAACCCACCTCTCCCCAAAAAGACAAACTCCTGTTGCTTTTCATTTTGTTTGGTTTGTAAACTAGGCAAGGAAAAATGATTGCATGGAATTAAAAGAAATCACTTTTCACAATTTTCAACTGTAGCATCTGTTCTGAGAAAGCAAAAGACAGGAGAAGATGCAACTTAGTTGTACTAGAAATGTAAAAAGAATTAGATTTTGAATAAGAGGTTAGCCTTTTAGTAAAGACGCTTCTATTTTAAAAAGCTTGTTTCTGGACTTTGGGACAAGCATGACTAAGCTATATGATGGTGTTTTAGAACAAAGGAGATGCAAAAACAATGTTTTAAAATATGGCTGCATAGAGATGATCTCCACTTGTCTGAATAATGGTACACCATTTCTCAAAGTCAGTAAAACTGCACCAGTCTAGAGCAGAACTCATGCACTAGTAGCTGACAAATATATTTGTCTTGATGTTTTCTTTTCATTCTTTTTTGCTTCTTTACACAGGGAGTGAAGTATCTGTGCATTCCTGCTGCTGACTCGCCCTCGCAGAACTTGTAAGTTTTCTTTAATAACAAAAAGCAAAAACCTAGAAGTCCCTCAGTACTGTGATGCCTGTTCTATAATGAGCTAAAGGATCTGTTTCTGATCTCTCCTAAGTATTGCACTAATGTGTTTTTAATCTATTAAGAAAACACAGCAAGGTTTTCTTGCAGCTGCTTTGGTTCTGATCCTCCTTTTTGTGTGTACGGGTTTGTGGGAGGGTCAGTGTGTGAACACTCTTCTGCATATGTAGCCTTAAACTTTAGGGATTCCTCAGTGTGTCTGTTCCTAATTATTCCCAGCTTATTCCATCCATTGTTTTTGTGAATCTCTTTCTGCTTGGCTGTTCTTTTTTGTTAGCACTATCTTCAGCCATTAAAAAGAAGAAAGTATTGAAAGAGATATGAAGTCTTGTGCTTCAAAGGTTAGGATAAATTCTTCACTGTGAGCCTTCAAGGTAGACTCCCAGTGTGCAAACTAGTCCTACAACTATCTGCTCTGGGTTATTTGCCCCTTCCTTTGAAAACCCCAGTGCTGTTCACTATTAGGTGGGTATGGCAGGGAGTTTGTCTGCACTACAGTGACTCTTGCTTTGAAGGTATATCTGTTGAAACTACCGTGTCCCAACCTCCCTCTTTCTCATTTCTGTTAATGTTCATTGGGTGAATAACTGCCCTGAAATACCAATTGACATGTCCTTGGTTTTAATACTTTGAACCATTGAACTGAAGGTACATGGGAAATCTCAATTCCAAAGAGTAATCAAAACATTTTGTAAGAGAACTTGGATAGCGACCAACTCTTTCTTCTAAAGCCCACTGTTTATGTTGGGGAGAGATGAGGGGGGTTTCAGCCACATCCTGCTACAAGTTTTGTAGAGAAACAGAAGTACTTGAAAGAGGCCTGGTATGTACGGAAGGAAACAGAGCACTGCTTTTCTCTCGCATCATAGTAATATTCCGGCTGATGTTTTCGGTGAATATTTTTAGAGCATTTGTTTCTCATACCCTAGAAAGATTCCAGTGGGGCATTTGATGTGTGTTGATTTGCCTTTTCATTCTGATGCATTTCTGTCATGATTAAAAAAAACAACAACAAAAAACACTTCCCCTCCCCTCCTGAAAACCCTAATTTTCAAGACAGGTCTGTCATAAAAAGGCAGACCATTTTACTTGTACCTTCTTCCCCCTCCTTCCTCACGACAGGAGTGTGAAATACCAACAGAGGAAACTGGTCAGTAAATAATTCAAGGGATCCATGTTTCTTAAAACCAATGGGTAAGGGATCATCAGTATTATCAAAGTTACTCTCCTTTTAGAGTAGGATTTCAGTGACTATGACTTCTCAGACCTTCTGATTTTGTGACAATTGTGTGTGCTGCTTTATGGGAGACCAGAAGCATAGGCAACAAACTGCATTTGTGGCCTCAGTACTTAAAGAGTGGAGGAGTTTTTCAATCCTTTTGTGAAGGAAAAAATCTGAGATTAGAGGGAAATATTCACATGGAGCCATTTTAATTGTTTTCTGGTATTCTGAGATTTATGAAGTATTTATGAAAATGTTTTGCAAATCTGTCTCCTATGTTAGTAGAGATCTGGATCAATTCAGGAACGGAAATAGAAAGGAAAACATTTCTGATGAATGTTAATCAACATGATGAATGTTAATGTACAATTCAGCCCCTCCCTCACTGTTACATATCACGGAATTGTATTGAAAAGCCACCTCCAGTACTTGAACTGTCTGGCACTGTACCAAAGCTCTTAAAGCTTCAGTAAGAAGATAAAAATTTGCATGAGTATTGTTTCTGTTATGCTGCAGACATCCACAATACTTACTTTGGTATCAGATGGTTGCAAACAAACGTCATTACTTCTAATACCGATACACTTGATCACTTAAAATAAAACTTGATGAGTAACTGGTTTTTCTTTTTGCTTTATACAATCCAGAACTTCAAGTAAAATCAAATCATGATGTCTGCAAGTAGTGATGTTGCTTGCTTTTCACATATGATCTTCTGGAAGCCAGAGGAAGCTGTTTTTATTCAGTCTGTGAGGACTTGATAAAATCTTATCTAACAGTGTTTTATAGTACTATGTGCCCTCTTAGGAGAGAGGGATAATTGGGGAACAGGAAAGGGAAATCTATTCCTGAGCAACATCTTTATGTGCCTATCTTCTTCTTTCAAAGAGACATTCTGGTGGTGTTAGGGGAAAAAAAGAATAGCATCATCTTTTGTTCTAGGTCCTTGTGTTTTGTTAGCAATGGCCAACAGGCATAACTGATGGGATGCACATTGGAGTCTTATCTGTCTGACCCAACACCAGGTTTGTCAGGAGAAGTTTCCAAAGCTCTGTTGCTACTTTGCAACTGCTGGCAACTTGAAAGGGTCGGCTGAAGTCTGTTACTCACTGAATTTGGGACTGTGAGCTCTTAATTCACTTCAGCTAACTTTTTTCTGAGAGGAACTTTTGGTTTCTTATGTGTGTAATACACATGTACTTGCAGTAAGCTTGTTTAGTGGAACTTCTTTCCTCAGGGGAATGTGTTGTAGTGAAATACAACAGGGTTTCCCATGTTAAAMTGTAGGTGTTTGTTAAAGTGGCTTGAAAGCTTGCCTCTACTCTTGTTTTCTGCCCCTCCCTAGTGTATGAATGAAGCAGTTGCTTTTGATAACTGAGGTATTTCCTAGGATTTCAGTAAGGTTTTTGTTTTTTGTTTTCCCTGGGCTGTGAGAATTTTATCTTGGGCCATTAACTTCCCCAGAAATGGCATCTTCCACAGAACCCACTACTACTAAGTTAATTCTATAGAAATCATATCTTCCCTTCCTGTCCTGTTCTAGCTAATTGTCTTAGGCTATGTATTTCTAAGGAACTAACATCCAGCTTGTTAGCCCAGTGGGGTTAAAATTAACATTCTGGTCAGACTGTTAGAGGTGACAATACAGAAGCTAGAGAACCTATTAAGAAAAGAAATTCAGGTGAATCTTAGTTGCATTTGGATTGCCAAAGGAAAGAAACCTCAGGATGGTTCTTCCTATCTGTTTTTGCATGCTTTCTTTTCAACCTTTAAAACACTCTTAGAAATCTGACCAGCAACTGTGATATATAGATCTGGGATCTGCCATTTGACTTGTTAGGGATTATCCACTTTGTTAATGGATAAGTGTAGTTAATTTACTGCATGCTGGTAGGGGCACRGTACTGATTCTTCTTTCTGTGATATTTACCACTGTGAAGAAGATGCAGTTCAGAAGATGCCCAAGTTTAAGCTGTGATGTAAAAGCCAGATACCTTGTAATAAATTGTCTTGAAGTAACTGTTTAAGCCAACAGATAAATCGACACATTCGTCAAATGCTTTCCTGTTACAGATGTTGATCAGCTATTTTGTGGTTAATATAAGATTTGCCAATTCTTTTGTCTGTACCACTTGCCAATTCTTTTATCTGTCACTTGCCACACTGTTAACTGGTCCTCAGAATCTCTGTTTTCCTATATATAAGTTTGTACCATAACCCTGAAAATGAGTTTAGGCAACTGTGTCTGCTGGAGCCAGCAGAGACCCTTATGCAATAGTTTGTGGAAGAGTGCATTTTTCCTCCCCTCTGACTATAAGTGAGGAGCGGTCATGGTTCTACAAAGTAGCACTAACTCTAAGCATGGCTATTTCTCTTGTAATTTTCATAAATGCCTTTAGACATTTACACTTGAGGGTGTTTCAGTAGACTGGGTACCAGCAATAAGGAAGGGAGAATAAAACAATGAATGGAGCTCATGGCTAACTATGTTTAGCACCTTGCAAAGGTGCTACACTCATTCACTGACTCTTTTCAACCCAAAGCATTGAAGTGTTTAACCAAAACTTATGCTAGACCATTGAAATGAATATACTGGTGTTTGGAGCTACCTTTGGGAAGATTTTCTAGAGAGAAAGAGAAAAGAAGATGGGTGCATGAGAAGATTGGGGCATGGTCAGGCCAGCCCTAACCAAGTTTCGTTCGGTTGAATCCCTTTAATCTTGGACAAGTGCTCCTTCATTGCACAATAGCAACAGCTCTTGCACATGCAACCTGAAGTCTGATTTGTCCTGAGTTCATTCATGTGAAGCTGCTTATATCCCACAGACAGACCTGCATGCCACAATTTGTTAGAACTCAATCAGTGAAAACATTTTGGAGTAGCAGTCTGTTTCATAGCTGAACAGAAATGCATTTGTAAGGCTTCCTTCCTCTTCTTCACCCGTCCCACATACTTGATCAGTTTCTTGAGAAACAAAATCCTGAGCTGCCATGCTGTCTGAAAGCTTGGGATTGCATCATTCCTCAGGAGATCGTTTTCCAAATAAGTCACTCAAGCCTTCTCCAGCTGTTCTGTCCATATTATATTCAGTGATGCAAGGAATGCCTTGGAGAGGGAGTCCTGGGCTTTGGATTCCCTCTGTTTGGATATATCAGCTTAGACACCATTGCCTTTGCAGGTTCCACAGGCTCCATCACTCCATTGCATTACCTATGTCCTCCTCCAGCTCTGAGTGTTTATGGTATCAACAGCTGCCTTGCTGGGCAGGAAGGGAAGCTTCCTTTTATGTGGGCATTCCTGATTTTTGTGTGGCTGCTCATGTTGGGGCTGAGGGTTTGGAGGGKTTTTTTTTGTTTGTTTGCTTGTTTTTTTTTTTTTAACCCTTGTGGTATAATATTCACTCAGAGAGGGGAAACGTCTTGAATACAGGACGTTGTGTTTCATGGGTGTTGAGTGCAGCATGCTTTCAGGTTTATCTTTGCCGGTAAGTCTGTGACTGAGTGCCTCATGAGGAGCTCTCTCCTCTGCCTATGTGCTGCACACATTGCTACTGATGAAATTGCAAGAGTACTCGAAGGCCACAGTTGAACTTCAGTTCCACTGAACTGTGAGGTGCTGCTTGCACCTGTAATGAATTGCAGGCAGTCCCAAAGGCTTTGCAGCCTGAAAGGCAAAGGCAGGGCAAGTGACTTGGGGTGGGGATGCAAAGAAGTGAGGTTGCAGATTTGCCGAGACATTTGCAGTTAGCTGCCAGTGGAGGCTGTCAGTTCCTTTCCTTCAGATTTGCCCCAGTTAAAATGAAGAGGCATATATAAAGGATAATGAGAGTGGCTGTACGGCTGGTAAACTCAGTCTTTATCTTCTGCACATATTCTCCTACACTGCTTAACAAGAAGTAGGCTGGAAGCAGGGGTTGACTGATACCCTAAATAAGGGCAGACAGAAGGGGCACAGCTTATACTGAGATCTGAAAAATCTAGGAGAGGAATTTTGCAGCTAATGCTAGGTGAATTTGAGGAAGYGGATGCAATAAGCCAAGAAATAGTTGATGTATAGGCAAGTTTGGGAGGTACTGAGATCTGAGGGGAGGAGACTGAAGAAGCTGAAGTAACCAGGATTTGGGTCAAGAATTTTTCATAGCAGGGACAAAAGGGAGAGATTTGAGGCTGCAAAGAAGAAAGACATAAGATTTACACATGCCCTGGTACATGAGTTGCTTTTGACTTCATTTCCTCCTCCAAACCAAGGTTGGATAGCAGGTATAAGTAAGTTTTACCTGATGTCTGAGCATACTCAAGGAGATGTCAGCCCAGGTTACTAGTCAGAAAGGGGATGAGACACAAGCCAAAATACAGACTTGCTAGTCATCAGAATAAAGCATTTGCTAATGTTTATCACACTGTAGTGCCTAAGATACCAGTTTCTTCTTCAGGTAGCTTGGACAATAACTATACCAATCAGTTTTGGTTTTTATTGGCAGACACTAACTTTTGCCTCTTAAGCCCCATATTCAGTTCTAAATTCTAGAAACAGCATTAAGTGAGCTTTCAGATACATTTCTCTTTTTCTAAGTAGTGATTTTACTAAATAGAGCACTTTCTGTATTCCCCTTCTGTTTCTTTTTTCAGGGCAAGGCATTTCAGAGAGAGCATCAAATTTATCCATGAATGCCGGCTTACTGGTGAAGGCTGCCTAGTTCATTGGTATGTATATCACTTGCTAAAAAAAACTTTGTAAGGGTTTCTGTGCCTTTATTTGGATATTCACCATCTTAATGATAAGTTAGCATTCATCTGCATTTTATAGCAAAATCCTCTTGGACTGAAATGTTCCCTTTATTTGAAGAGTCCCAAAGACTTACAAGTGCTATTAAAGCCTCACAGAGCTAGGACTCTTGAGTCACTGGTTTGGGCAGCTGCTTGAGGATATAAGGAACCCAAGGAATTCTTGATCTTCTCACCGATCAAACCTTTTGATAGGTCTTTTCAAGAATCTCTCTGACTAGAGATGTCTTATTTATTTCCCATTATTGTTAATCACTGTACTTCCAAAGATGGTTCCAATAATCATAATGATCAGTTTAGATCAGTTCCTATAACAGCCATTTTGGTGACTTCAGAATTGTTAAAATTTTTCTTCTGAACACTTTTTTTTTTTTTTTTAATGCTTTGAACTGCTGAAACATTCAAACGTTGCAGTTTTTATAGCAAGTCCCTGATTGGAGAAATGCTTCTGGGACCTTAAAGGATAGAAAAGGAAATCCCACCCTGGGTTTTTTCTTCCTCTTTGCTATTGGTTGTAGTCCTTGTGCTGTATGTCCAAGTGACATATCTGAATCTTTATGTGGAGTCAGAGTCATCTCATGATTTGAACACTGAACTTGTACGCAGGCCCTTAGCATGAATCCTCAGTTTGCTGCTGACTCATGACAGGGCTGTGGACGAGTCATTTAGCCAGTCTCCGTGTGTGTAAAACAGGGATAATTTGCCTGAGTCTTGAGAGTGTTTTAAAAAAGCCTATTTATATTTCTAAAGCACTTCAAAGGCATAAAATGTTCTGGAAATGCCAGGGGAAGATATATCTGATACAAATGTACTCCAAACACATTCTTTACACTCATAATAGTAATAACTGGAATTTTTTGTCTAGAGCTGTCAAACCAGTAAGAGTTGCTTACTTTAAGTAAGCACTTTAAGGTGCTTACTTTATCCTAGCATTTCAGGTGGGGAAACTGGAGTCTGGAGAGCTGAAATTGCACTGTGCATGGATAGTAGAAAGAGGAAAAGAACTCAAACATCCAGAGTCCTGTGCTTTAACAATGCAGTTAAAGTTCATTTCAGCCCCATGAAATTGGAGATGAAATTCATGGTGATGAAGAATACAGTCTTATTTCACTGCTCTGATGTGTATAGGCAAAAAAATGTGGGTGAATTATTTCTAGCTTAATAAAAAATCAAATCTAACTTAGAACACATGTGCTGTCCTCCCCTCCTATGAAGACTTAATACTTTTTCCTTCCTTACCAGCCTGATATGAGTTATCATTCAGAAGCCACTTTCTTGATCTTGTACATTTATTCTGATGCATTTGAAAATACAATAGCAAAAACCACCTCAACTCAAATGTAGTAATATTTCTTCATGGTGGTAAGCAACACAGCAGCCTGCTGTGGTGTTGGGAAGTGATGCTTTTAACTTTAATTGAAGTAGTGCTGTACTTCATCTATTTATTGCACCTTCTTTGTCATGCAGCCTTGCAGGTGTCTCCAGGAGTGTAACATTGGTCATTGCCTACATCATGACCATCACAGACTTTGGTTGGGAAGATGCACTGTCTGTTGTCCGAGCAGCAAGATCGTGTGCCAATCCTAACATGGGCTTCCAGAGGCAGCTACAGGAGTTTGAAAAACACGATGTTGATCAGGTAAATGAATTACAAACAAAAGAGCTGAGAAATACAACCCAAGTCAGTTCATGGGTTGCTTTTCATTATCCTGAAGCCTGAGTGGTCTGTCTGGCTCTCCTTCATTGTTTTGAGGGAGCAATTTCTTGGGCAAGCCTGCTCCATTAGGGAGGTGCAGCTGGACCTGAAGATGTCAGGGAACGCTGGATGGGAGAAGAGACAAAGCACAACACCTAAACATACCTCCCTCTGTTCATCTATGCTCTCAACCCAGTGATTCCCTCATGTGGGCTGAAGGCATAATGCATAAAAGACTGACACCTTTAGAAGGGTAAAAACTGAAGAATGAGTAGTGCAGAATGAAGCAGCAAGACCAACCTATAAGTACTAGTTACATAAAAATAATTTTTTTTTCCACATCCACTTGGAATAGTAAGCAAGAAAGAAATGATTTGTGGATCATAATCAGAAACCCTCGCTGTCCAGGAGTTAAGCTAGGTTCTCATTATGACTTACATTTCCCCCCACTGGCACCTTCTGTGACTGAGACCTTAATAAACATTTTGATGTATAAGACAGTCTCAGGTCTGACTGTTTTTTTCCTGGTCTTTAAGAGCTTTGTAGGGATATAAAGATTGAGGGAACAATGATAAGGCTATAAAGTGGTTTTCTAACATAAGTGGAAGTAACTGAGCACCCACAGGGAGTAGGTCTTTTACACAGGATGGTTCTTTTGGGGGGGAAGAAATTAATTTTTATTTTAACTTCCTACTCTGGCTGTCTCCTCTATTTTTCCATTGCTCAGCATGTTACTGTTCTCTTGGCTTTCCTGAATTGTACTTATTAAGGAATCAACAACAACAACAAAAGAGACGAACAAAATCTGGAAAGCAAAATACATAAATGAAGCAAAGGAGATTAGCTTTTTGTATTTCTTCCCTGTGGTCCTGCTGCAGAAAGCTCTGAGTTTAGAAATTACCATTTGTTTTGCATGATGCAGTTTGCAACTAAATATTTGTGTTTTTTAAATTTAAATACTTAACTGAATGTTTCCTGGATCGTTTGGAACTGGTGTAAATGGGAGAGTAACCGATTTTAAGAGACAGAAGTCAGAGGGGGACTTTCCAGACTTGTCTCCTTCCTCCCTTACAGTCATTTCTACTCTAATTGGTCTGGGCTAACAGCAATGACAATTAAGGCTATATGCAAATAGCCTGATAAAGACAGTAACGTCTCTTTCTTTTTTTCATCCCCGATGGAGAGACATTCTGCTTCTTTCACTGAGGGGGAGGCAGTAGGTTGCAAAAAGAAATATCCACCTGTGGTCACTGGCTGGGCTGTAGTTTCCTACTGTCTCTTAATAACAACCACATCCTTAGCAGGTGTCCGTTTACACACCTGATTTCAGTGGAATTGTGCCACCTGCCAAGGACACGAACTTTTTCTGATTGCAGCACTATGGGTGTTTTGTTATGCCTATGTAGTGTGGCACCCTGTGGGATTTCTGGAATGAGATCCCATAGATTTTGATCTCACAGGGAGGGATTTAGTCCCTAAGACCATAACATGTTTTGCACCAGATCCAAATTTCCATGTGGTAGCCTGAGGCTTCAGATTTGGCTTATGACCTTATGATCTTTTATGGACGGGGAAGGAGTAACTATGCTGAGGTCTTGTCTCCCAGTGTCCCTGTAAATGCTCTTTATGGATTAAAATTTTCATAATAAGCCCCAACCAGAACAAAGCTATAGAAGGTGAGGCTGGAAATATTACCACAAAATGATATCCCCACTGGTAAAGAACAGTTGAGATCTGTGTCTACTTGCTTCTTCTACAGAGAAGAGCAACAAGGTTGTCAGGAATGACTAAATGGACTAAAATTCTTCAGCTGGCAAAAAAATGATGGAGAAGAACATGATAAAGGTCTAAAAAGTTGAGTGGAATAAAGAAGGTGAACAGGTGGGGTTTCCACTCTTCCCCATAATGTGAGATGAAGCTATCAAGTGGTGGGTCCCAATCAAAGAAAAGGAGGTGCATATTTAATGCAATACGTGGATTCAGAAAGTGATCTCATGGCAGAAAAATCTATTCATTGCTATGAAACGCAAAGATACTTCTTCAGCCTCCAAAAGTGTCTGAGCTGAGAATTGCTGGAAGTTGGGACCATGACCAGGGAAAGCATCCCAGTATGCTTGCCCTACCATTGCATTCCTTCCTAGGCATTTACTTCAAATGGCCCTGGTATAGCTATTACCATATATCATATTCAGTCATTCATGTCAATAATATATAGGGTCTTATCTTATAGCTTTTAAAGCTCATGACCTTTTTCCTCCAAAAGATACCTTTCCCGATACCTACAGTGCAGATTTTACTACTGGTGCTTATTGGTTCAGGATGGAATGACAATATGAGTGGTTCTCTTTCTGATCTTCAACCTTCTGAAGTTTTTGCAGCCCATTGTGACTTGGACGAGTTGGCTGATTGCAGGAGCTTGCAGCATTTACGCATCTCATTTGTAGATGGAACTGGAGGAGGGCACTTTTAAGTCCAAGATGTCCTTGTCCAGTGGGTGTTCCTTACTCCATATTACTCCAGCCAGCCACACTCTTATGCAAGTGTGCCATTTTAGGAAAGTAAGGTATCTCAAAGACTCTAATTATGTGTCCCTGTGCCGATGTATTCTGTGCTGCTATTGAAGGACCTGAGAAACTTGGAGTGCTTTTCTTTAGCTTGCTTTTGTTCTTATAGGGTCTTGAATAGGGTCTCTGTAGAGCAGGAGGAAGTATTATTTCTGTATCAATGTCATGTTGTTATTTCATCATGTCATATTTGTATGTTCAATTTCTCCAGTTCAGGCAGTGGCTGAAAGAAGAATATGGAGAAAATTCTTCTCAGGATCTGCAAGAAGCCAAAAATCTTCTGAGCAAATACAAAGAACAGGCAGAGTTGCAGCAGAGTACTGGGGGAAGACAGTGGAATAACAACTTCTCATCTGTGCCGTCCCTCTCATACAACAACTACACAACAGAGACCTAATTGTAAAAAGATGAATTTCTTTTTTCTTCTACCTGTTAAAAAACATCTCACCGTAACTTCCATCCCACCTTCAAGAGTCCCAGCAGTAAACATGCAAACAGTTGATTTGTAGAAAGCTTCTTGATGACAATACTACATTAAAGGTGTGTGTATGAGTGCATTTGACACAGTTTTATAGTTTGGGCGGCATCAAGCTCTATGTGTGCTCAGAAACATGATCAAGTTACTGAGGCTGAGCCAGTCTGTCAGCCACAGCTATTATCCCCTTATGCTCATGTAGCCTGGCATTTGCCATGAGGTTAGCTCAGCTCCTTTTGTTGTAGGCTAGCAAAGGGCTCTGAGAGATGAACTCTGGTGATTAAAGCTGTGGCAGTTTGACATTTCTGCCCTCTTCATGAAGATGTTATTGTACCTGAAGAAAGTAACTTAAGTCTGTGCCTCTGCTGCTCCAGTTCACCGTCCATTGGCAAGTAATACCCTGGAGATGAGCTTGTACCTGCTATGCTCTGAACTGCAGCTGGTGAGATATGGGTACATGTCCCTTTCTACCAACAGTAGCATCTAGGGGAGAAGTGGGACAGACAGTTCTGAGTAATAACATCTTCAACTGCCACAGTTGTATTTGCTTCAGTGCACGTGAGACAGAGCTGTTGGTAGAACTGGCACAGACAGAGAGCACCGAGACTGTTAGCACAGCTCAGCTGATGTGCACTGATTTAAGCCCTGGCCACTTGATTGTGCATCTGGTCTCCCAACATAAACTTCTCGGGAGAGAAGTTTTTCAGGTTTCCAGTGCCACCGAACTTCATTCCCTGTGGAACACATGCCTCTTCAACAAATGCCCATGTGCACATGATAATGTGTCTCCAAAGAGTGGGCTGGGTGTGAGTGTGAGCACCTGTTTCTTTGCTTGTGCTGTGGTTTGTTCTTTGACTTTAGCTACCTCAGAAATGCTGTTCTTGTCATTGTGGTTGTAAATGCAACCTTGAAAATTGCCTTGTGTAATCTTAATTTCACTCTGAGTGAAGTAAGTGTGTGTGAGAGAGGGTGTGTGCGTGTGTGTGCATGTATATTATTTCACAAATGTCTGTATTTGAGAAGTTTATTGTTTTCTTTTAAAACTGCCCATATTTCTCAGTAGTTTAAAAATTCAGATGTTTGAATTTAACTTTCTGCCATTTTAAAACCACTATATGTTTTGCTGTGGTCAGATTTATAGGAATTCATTTGTAAAATATATTTTAAACTAAGTTAAACCTAGGGGCCATACTCTGCTCTTGGTAACATGGTGTATATCAGGAATGGAGCCACTGAGTGACTTAAATGTATTATGTTTCTAAGACTGTAACTTCAAATTAGAGATGCTGGGCAGTGTATTGATTTCTGATGGTGTAATGGAGAGTAGCATTGATGCCACAGTCTTGGTTTCTTGTCTTTGACTCAGAGGATGAAAGGTTTATTTTTCTCAAAGATTCAAAAAGAAAATCTCCCAAACAGCCATGTTAATAAATAATAATAATAAAAAAATCTAACTTTTTAAAATATATGGTGTATATAGTGCTAAAAACTGAGTATTGAGAGTGAGAGGCAGTCAGCACACTAAATAGACTGTTGTTATCTCTTTCAATACCTTTGGTACTCTGACCTCCCACCCTTTTACCAAATTCCTCTTCATGTGATTTTTTCCTGCTTGCTTTGAATGACAGTGAATTCTTTCAATGAGAGGCTTTTCAGGTCAAATAAGCCCTGACCTTGTTAAAAATCTTCTAAAATATATTTTATATCATGTGAAATATGAATCTTACAAATCTGTTACTGCCAAAAGGAAAAAAAAGAGGGAGGGATGGGGTGGAACTAGCCTTACTACTTTATCTGAGTCCCAGCTCCATCATAATTCTCATTGCACTAAGTGCTTTAAGTGTATTGAACACAGTTGAGAGCAGGATAATTATGTATGTGTTGCAGTAAGGGATACTATTGGACTTGGGAAAGGTGCTGGAAGTTACATTGTGTTTGTTGCCAAGCTTATAGCTAAATGAATCACTGCCTGTTTGGGATATCCAGCAGACATGCTCTGTGCTTGTTCGGTAAGAGAAGTATTTGACTTTTTTTTCCTTTTTTTTTTTTTTTCTCCTCTCTCTCGAAGATGTTGGTCTGCAAAATAATTGGCTGTTTAGGAGTTTCAGCACAGCAGTGCCCAGATTGGCGGTGCCCTCTGTGTTTTGAGCAGAACGTCACTAGCTTTTATGGACACAGTAGAAAATATTTTCTTCGGTAACAGGGTCTGACACATGGATTCAGGATCCTGTGTCATCAAGTTCAGGATGTTGGTCTCTTGTTCAACTCTCTCCTCATAATAGGGTACATGGTGTAATTTCAGCCCATGCCCAAAAGGTAGCTGCTAGAAGTATTCTGCCAATGCTCTTGTAGGTATACAGTCAGGCCATCCTGTTGCTGACTGCTGATGCTGGTAGGTAGTCGGTAACTTTTGTCAGTCCTCTTCTGTCCTTGCAGTAGTAATGTTGTGAGTGCTAATAAGCTGGCAATTATTTTTTTCCATTCTGACAAATACAAGACAGAATGGGAGACATCTGTTAATGTTCATGTGTCTAGGATTGTTCTCTACTGGATTTTTTTTTTTTTTAATAGTTAGATAATCCCCAAAGAGTCATTCCCAGAAATGGGCTTTAAGGCTATACAGCCACATCAATAATGTGCATTATGCTGCAACTGGAGAGCATATACAGGGTAAGCAAGGAAGACAGAGGGGTGCCATATTGTCAGCAAGTAGAAGTGCTTCTCTCTCTTTTTTAAAAGACAAGAGAAGGTATTTTCTGTAGTCACTTGCTCCTAGATCTTGTTTAGTGGGCTGTATATAGTATGTACCACATTTGAAAGTGATAAAAGAGCAACAGCAGTCTAAGAAAATTTGCATCTGGTTTGTCTATGTAGGGAGCAGGAAAGTAGAGTTTACTCCTTTAGCACCTTAAGCTGCAGAAGAAACAGCAGCTACAGTTCTCCCCTTGGTCTCCTAGAAAAAGGAGAGTAGCTAACATTGCCCAAGAATGTGACATGATCTGTCTTCCAACCAGCCTTTCCTTGGCAGTTTGTAGGACTTTACAGCTATCTATCTGGAATATGACTAGATCCCAGTCCACATTTTAGTAGTTGGCCTATATAGTGTAGATGATGTGTTCAGTTATTTTGTGTTTCTGTACTTCAAAACATTGTCCTCATTTTGACGTCCACTGGAAAATGTATAAAGTTTGTAATACCTTATTGGATATCCAGATTTGAAATGTATAATCATTTTTTTGTAAACTTGATATCCATGTGTGATTATAAGCAAATGCTTTAGTGTTATACTATGTAGGTAATGGGTAAATGCATTAGTATTTATTACCCTGATTTTTAACCTGGAAAGAGTTGCTTCCTTACATTTTGTGATTGATTGGGAAGATACAGCAAATCATATCTCTGTTTTTTTTAACAAAAAGACAGTAATAACATTGGTTGCTATAATGGTCACTGTCTATAAATAAGCTGGTGAAAAATTATAGTAATTACTTCAGCTAGTTTAAAAACTAAATCTGGTAAGCTTCTTGATTCTCTGTCTTCCTCTTCCTGGGCATCTTAGTGAAGCCTTGATTGCTTTTTCCAAATGTTTGTATTTAATACATTCTACAATTTTTTATAAATAAAAATAAATGTTAGCATCTGATCTGCTTGTGTGTTTTCTTGAAATAAATAATAGTCCCTAAAAGGCTTCTGGTCACTGTCTCTATCCTGCAGGTATAGTAAGAGTATAGCACTAAATCATTTTGGTATTTAGATTTTTTTTTCTCCTGTATGTAGATGTCTTGAGACTTCCCTTCTCTTCACCCAGTTTTTCCCAGTGAGTTCAAGAATCTTCAGTGCAAGCATTTTCTGATGGTAGACCTGTAAGAGGATGTTGCTCTTTCTTACTCATTGTTGCTGACTCATCATTACTACAGGGTATGTAGTTCCTCCAGATGATTTTTTTTTCTTCTGAAATACCTTCTTTTCCATAGGAGACCATTGTTTTAGGTTTTAAACCAACTAAGACTTACAATGAGTTACAGGCTTCAAAGACTCTAGGCTCGTGGTAGTGGCTCATCAGAAGAAGCTGATGTAAGTGGCAGAACATGCTTCCTGAGCAAAAAATTTAAAAACTTTCAGTGTAAGGTGGGGGAAAAAAGCCCCGTTTAAATTCCCACAGATAACAAAGTACATTTCTGGTTTGCCAGAATTACCCTCTTAGCAGAGGTAGTGTCATTCGAACAATCAAAAAACCCCAACCTGAAAGTATGACCAGTCATGCCTAAGCAGCCAAAACTCATGGCCACTTCAGTCACTGCTGAAGGCTGCGCTGTGTTCTCACTGTGGGACTCCCTCATCACGAAGGCAAAGTTAGATGTTCATGCACACTGACTTCTGGGTCTTTTTTCTTCCTCCCTCCTCTCCCCCCAGGTGTTGGTTTATAGACTGCTGGGAATGTGTGGACGCTTTCCAAGGGATCTGTGAGAACTAACTATGAGGAAAATTCCACTAGAATAAAAGGTTAAGAGTCTCTGGATAGCTTTCACTGGGCTAGTAGATGCACCTTTTTCCATAATATGTTCATGAGTTCATCTCCTTCTATGTAAGTGAAGTGGTTCTGATTTTATCAATGTGTATTTTTCAGTCCCCTGCATTTATTTCTATAAAAAGACTTCAACTGCAGTGCAGCCTGCTATGTGAGGCTTGAGTTAGTGGTATAATTGCCTTGTTTCTCCTGTTATCCCTAGCAATGTCTTATATATACTGTGGCACTGACAAGACAGAAAACATGTTTAAAATATTGTCAGTCACTTCTGAATTATGAAAAGCTCTTAAGTTTTAGAGCAGGGTCCCCTTCCTCCCCTCCCACCTTTAAGGAAAACAGCAGTTTCCAAATGAAGAAAACATTGGCTTCTTTATCTTCTTTCCAACAAAATAGCACCTTTCAAGGGCAATTTTTTTCCAAACCASATGTAAAAAATGTGCTGCAACCGTGGTGCCATATTATTGTTCCCAACTGTCTATATCATTTTATTCAATGTTATGTGTAATTACCATGAGTTCCAGAACATGGCAGTTCTGACTTGCTGCTTGTAATGCTGTCTCACCATGCAATAAAGTAAGGGAGCTAGAGGGTAAAACCAGTTGTTCTGAAACGTGCTCATAACCTGATCAAGTGTTTGGACTTTGCCAGGAAATTATGCAAAAGAGTCCTTCTGCTTCCTTGAGATGATTGTACTGAAGGTGGGCCTATGATGATGTGCTCTAGAAAATATTAGASAGCATGAGGAAGATGTTCATGCATCTTACAGCATTTGTTTCTGTAGAACCCCCTGGAGACATAAAGCATGCAACAGAAACAGTTAGCTATTTTCACACTTCTTTCTCAGCAGAACTTTAAATGTGGCTCTCGTTTACCACGTGACCCAACTCCCCTGTTTAACTATTTCATTGCTACATTTAGTAGCTGTCCAGTATTTTTCTTCTGCCTTCACCCAGGGGACAAATTCTTGTTCACACATGTCCAAACATGTGCAAGCTTAGGTTTGCTTTTGCTCTAATGAATTATGCAAACTGTAGTTTACCAAAAGCGGGTAGCTTGTGAGTAGCAAGATGACCTCCTGTAGTTTCCATGTAGTTTTTAGAGTAGTTATTAGGAGTAGGCATCTAATAAAGTGTGAGCAGGTGCCTGGTTGCCACTGAACTACTGCACAGCTCAGTATTTGTGGGAGGCTAAATTCTGCTCAAGTGTGAACCAAACACATCTGCAGTAAATTGGGGGTAAAATTTATTTGCAAGCAGTCCCAAAAGATGAGATTTTCAGCCAGACTTGCACCCAGTTTCCATTTTAGTTGAAGCAACTATGAATGTTCAGCTTTGTACCCTTCATTATTCACTGAACTATGAATAGAGAGATTAGGACCAAGACAGCTAAGCTATCTGATTTGAAGTGCAAAAGGTGCTTTTAATCTGCCTGCTAATGCCTGTGTGAAGAGATGACCAATTGAGCAAAGTACAGCTTCTTTTCTGGGCAGATGCATTTATAAATTGGCCCTGAGTTGTGATCTCCCCCTGCTCTGTAATTAAATTTGACAGATACAGGGAACTGGATTTTTGTTATTTTCTTAAGGAATCTCTTTCCACTCCTCTCTCCCCCCCCCCCCCTTTCTTGGTGATAATTTCTTCCATAGTATTTGGTATTTATCCCAGAATTCTTGAGTCAGGACAAGTGCAACTGTCAATGTGTGGCTTGCAAACTATTAATTTCCTGTAAAAGTGTATTAATGAATATGCTTATGTTATAAGGTTGTTGATTTAATTGATTACATATTAACAAATACTATTCTGCTGTTTGTGCATCTGTCCTGGCATGGTGGTGGTGGTGGTTAGAAGCCTGCCATGATTTCTGTGCTTGTTTGTGAGGTTGTTGTCTTCTATGACAATCCAGCAATGACTCTTGTACAGACTGGATGTTTTGGAAATGTAACATTAGTCCATGACACAGCTGTGTTAAACCTGACATAGGGAATATTTAGGGAATATTTAATTTATATTCTTATGCCAAAAGCAATGTTTCTTGGTGGATCAGCATCATATACAGGCTATTGAAGGTGAACAGCATTTTGTTTGGGTGGATTCTTTGTATTCCTCGCTCCTTGTCAGGATGTGGTGGGGCTTTGTTGAAAGCTTGTAAGTAACAGAAAACTCTACCATGTATTTGGTGAAAATATATGTTGAAGATGTCAGAAGTATGGCTGTGTTTATGCGTACTCATTGTGTATTTTCACAAGGGGTTGCCTTTTGGAAGTCTTCACAAGTAAACCTACAGCATGTTACTTTACCAACAAAACTGCTCATGTAATTCCTCAATGTCCCCCCAAAATGGGAACTTCAGTGAGTGCTGTGCAAGTTTTGGTCAAATCCTTAGGTTTTAAAAATGAAGATTTTAAAGATGAGATTCTTATGTGCTTAAGTAGCTTATTACTTGACAATGTCTGTTTTGCAGTAGGATTCTTATTAAAGTTGATAAAGATCTCCATTCATCTGGAAGATGTGGTATGTCATGCAACAACTTGTGTCCTCTGAGTAAGGCCTCATTTTTGCAGAAGTCTGTAATCTGGGTTTATTCACAAGATGCTGAAGGTGCCTGTGTTGTACACAAGTGAACTGGTTGGGCTTTTACTGACCAGCACTGTCATTTACTCTGGAAAGAAAATGGCTCTTTTGTTTGAGACTACTGAAAACCTTTTGAATTTCTGCAAATCTTGGGGGCTACACAAGCATTTCTCAATCTTTTCTCAGCTACATAAGGCCTTATGGCTCTAAAAGTAACCCTTGGCAATTAGTTTGGGGAAGGAGTAGGAAGAGGTATATCACAATACACAACCCATCAAGATACATTGTAGTAATGTACTAATTCACTGCAAGTGTCCTCTGGACTTTGCTCTCGGTGGAAGGTTGTTAAATACACCTTATCTCCTTCAATCATATTTTTCTTTCAAGGGACAGAAGTGGAGTTGTTACAAATTTAGAGCTGACCTTAATTTTCCTGATTTGATTATCTTACATCAAAGTTGATTGCACTGGAACAAACATTCATCTTACAAACTCTCATATATCTAGCTGGGCTTTTGTCCCTTGAAATTAGGTGTCCCTAATGTGCATGTAGAATTTCCAAAATAACATGAATAGGGTTATACAAGTGGCTGCAAAGCAGTAAGATAGACTGAAAAGGCCATTAGTCATCTTTGGGTCAGAAGCCTTGTGGTTTTGTTTGATCAAGAAGACATGCTGAGAGGCCATCACCTTTGCCCAGACTATAAGATACTGGACTGAGAAGCATTTGGGATTCTGTTTCTGCATCTCCCACAATCTGCTGTGTGATTAGGCAAGTTGCTTCATTTCTATTTTGCTTCATTTCCCAAGCAAGTGGGGAAGAAAGAAGTATTATGACTTTCCCTGGTACAGTTCTGTGAAACCCACTGCTGGAAAGCACTGTGACAGTGTTGGTTGTCTACTGTTAAATCAAATCTCTGCTCTAGATCTGAGGGGTGCTCAAATACCTCGGTAATAAAGAGATTCTGAAGCAGGACATGGAGTTATGATAGTTTCTTGCTAATTCTTAGGACCTCAGAGTATGCACATCAGCACTTCCTATGTAGATGGACTGTGTTGCCCAGGCAGGTTGTTCAGTATTGACTGTAATAGGGAAAAATCAAGGTCGGATTCCCTGCGTACCTGTTGCTGTATTTCAGCATGAATTATCGAAACTGGTGATATCATTATTACCATGTGGGAAATGATGGACTGAAGTGAAAGAGTTCCAGAGCAATACTGATTGCGACTACCCTGGGCAAAATTCACCCTACAACTGCTTTTGTTGAGTATAAAACCACAGGTAAAAATAAAATGATAAGAATGTATAACACTGTTTGTGATGTCAAGAATCATAATGGGGCAAGTGGAGGGGAAAAGGCGTATGGAAAATGAAAACATTGGTAGAGCTGAAGTTAATAGGGTGAGGACCCTGTGATATGTGTGCTATGTTCTATGTACTCCAGGAACACATTGGCAGGTGGAAAAATTAAAAGAGAATCTACACTATTTCCCGTATATTAGATGTATGACTACAGGCCTAGAAAAAAAATGTTTTTCTCCTAGGCTTGTTCCAGAAAGAAAGCACATATGGGGAATATATCTAATAAAAGTTGTTCTGGTGGACGAGAACTGGAGGAGGAACAAAAATAGTGCCTCCTTGGCCATGGTGCTTCTGCTGCTTTTGGATGGTTTCATGGAAGACATGAATTTGATTAATTTCCAAAGGCGACTTGGAAACTCCAGGCAGCAAAGAAAGGGACTCCCCCTTGACTTAGCTGTTTTTCTCTGAATGTATTGCACTTGGGTGAAATGCAGTCAGCACCACTTCTCAGTTCATTTCTGGGTGAAGGTAGTGCATGGGGATTGACTCTCTGTTCTTCAGTTCAAGTGATCTGGGAGCACAATGAACTTCGAGAGAGGCTGGGGCACTTGCAGTGCCTGCTGTGGGCACCTCAATTAATAAGGAAAACTCTCTTTAACTTTGAACCAGAGCAGATCCAGCCTGCACTCCAGAGAAGCCTATCTCTTTCTGTTGATGGCCAAGGTCTCCTCAGTCTCTCTTTCTGGTTACCTCCAGCACCAAGCTAGGTGATTAGGACTGACTTAGTTCCCCTAGCTCTCCTTTCCGCCAGGACTGAATGAAGATGGTAGCTGAACTCTGTGCTGTTCATTCATTCAATAAGGTCAAACACGGTTTTATCCATTTTTAATTTGTTTGAAGTGCATATACGAGGATGACTGGAAACTAAATGATGATTTACCTAGCTAAAAACAACCCATGTGAGGTCTGGGTTGTAAATACTCGAGGCAAACGTGGGGAGAGCAAGGTCTGGTGAGCATTCTGATAGTAATTTGCCAGCTCTGATGGGAAACTATAATGGGGAGGAGGGGACGGTAACCAGTGAATCAATCCACAAGGCTCTCCTTTTTTGTGGCTTTGGTTACAAGAACACTTTGTGGGCAACAGAAGAAAGGCATTAGTAGTTGTTGTGTTAAACAAACTATATTCTAATTTCACATTTTATGAAGTCCCGTGAACCGCTGAGCCACAGAATTTCCACCAGTGTGTCAGGGCAGGGGGGAGAGAGGCRGACCATTGGGTGGTTGATACTTTAAGCAAGAGGTTGCAATTTAAAAAAAGCAAGAGTTTTGATAACAAGTGCTAGACATTGCAATTAAGGAGTGCGTGTGTTAGAGAAGGGACAGGATGACACACCGGCAATGCCATTTCAATAGAAGCTGTCAAAATTGTGCTTGAAGGAAATATTTGGCAATAAAGTTGCCTGTAATGGCCATCGTCTTCTAGGAAACCATAATAAATGTGGTCATGTCTCCATCATCTAGGATAAAACCTGCACAGCCAATATTCCCTGCTTGCATGTCCCAGCTGGCCCCGTGCTTCAACACATGGCACACTCTGGCTTCCCAGAGGGCTCATTAGCTCGGCTGCAGCAAGGGACAAGCGCGCAGAACCAGGTCAGGTCCAAGTTAATGACCCTTCCCGGCTCAGAGGGACTTGAGCACCGCCCCACTACGTGGTTCACTGACAAATGGGATAAGCCGTACCCAGGTAAGTGGGAGCTGACTGTGTGTTGGTAGCGTTAAACGTGTTCTGTCTGGGAGATGATTAGCTTGAAGACCTTGAGGGGAAGCTTTAGACATTGGGTGCAATCCTAAGATAAGCCTGTAGTGCATGTTTTCTGAAGTCACTAATGCTTTGGGCAGTTTTGTTTTTAGCTACCCTTCAAAGGAGGGTGATCAATATTCTTGTGTTATCCCATGTTGGCCAGCTTTAGGAAACAGGAGCTTCATATTTCAGGAACGATTTTTGTCAGCCTCTGCAGATGGAAAGTCATGCCTGGAGGGAAGGATGTAGCAATCAGAAAAAGGAAGACCTCTACTATGGTATGCCTTCCCTTCCACATGTCAGCAATAGCTAGGTGTGAGAAGATTTTATAAGATTGTATCCTAGAGAGGTGTGATTTATACAAGACTACTGATCTTAAGGTTTCCAAAGAATTTCCCACAAGATGGTGTGTTTAAAATCCTCCTAGCGTCTGATGGCCTGAGCAGTAAACAAGGCCGTTGTCTGAGCTAGGCAGATGTCCACTGTGGTCATCTTTGAAACTAACATACAAAATGTAATGGAAAAGAAGAGATCATATAGTCATTGTCTGACTTATGGTTGTCATTAAGTTTCTCTTTTTCCTATGCTATTCTAAAGCTTTACACCAATGACTCTCAGTTTCTGTCATTGTTGGTGTGCTGGACAATCACAGTGCATGGCTGTTAAGACCCTGAAGGTTAACAGTCATAATAGATAATGAGATCTGAATGAGGTTTGCAGAGGGCTGGCTCAGTGAAAGATCACTGAAGGCAAGAGAGCAGCATAATGATGTTTTCAGATGAAAGCCATTTAGGGCTTTGATTTTGGTCTGTTAGCTTCCTTTTGCTTTATCTTTAGGGGAAAGCACAACAATCAAATAGCAGCACCTGTGGGAATTGTAAGGAAAATTTGGAGGAACTTTAAGGAGCTGTGTAAATTTCTTATGAAGGATGCCATTAGGTGTAGTCAGGTTTTGGTTTGGATTTTCTGAGAGCAGAAAAGGTGTCTAAAATTACATGTAAACAGAAAGATGAAAGGAAAAAGACTCTTCTTCAAGAATTATATTGACTATTGTATCTTAATGTGACAAAGAAAGATGATGATGAAAATATGATGACTAGCCAAACTAATTATTTTGGTTCCTTGTCTATTTTGAAGGTTTCTTTTCTTCCCCTAATGCAGACAGCTAGTACTGCTGCTTCTCCAACAACTGACTCATTATCACTATGAAAAGTAAGCACCTATCCTTGAAGCTCTCCCAGTCCTTAGTAGCAAGGACTATATCTGACTCTCCTGTGTGAAATGGACACCTTTGATCCTATCCCAAACGTAAGATTGCTAGAGTTTCCAAACTCTCTGCTAATGATAACATACTCAGATACATTACACATTAAACAGGTACTACCTTGGGCTTTAGGCTAAAGTTTAGGGGGATAGAGAACATCACTGAAACTATATCCTGTGACTGCCATTAGCTACATAGGATATATAGCAATATGGTGTCTTCAGATCTAGGAAATAACTATGCCAGTAAAGTCCTTACCTGAAAAATGCCTTGAAAGCGTTAATACATGTGCAACTTTATGTAGAGCATTTACCATTAAGAACCACTGTACCAGTAAAGAATTTTGTCCTATGTGCCTTTAAATACTGATGCCTGTCCTTTTCAAAAGGAAAAATTGTTGCCATGCAATTGGGGAGGGAAGCCACACTGATGCATAGTATCTCAGTCAGTGGGCAGCATGCTATTTTGACAACACAGACCATCTGTTTCTGTGCAGCAGTTTGCCTCGTCCTGTAGACCAAACCTCAGAACCCTTGCTCCTGGTAAAGCCAATGGGAAAACTCCTCCTGAGTTCATTGAAAGAAAGCTCTATCTTTACCTTTTTGAATAACAGTTTGTTAAGGCCACCAAGTGGCCATTTCATTCTTGTTTTCTCAAGGCAGTCCAACAGCCACGCTGCAGAGCGCAGCACTACCGTGTCAGGAAAGACTAACAGTCAGTAATAAAGGGAGTTAATGTGCCTTACATCAGATGAAATCACATCACTTCTCTTCTTCTAATCATCCTGTCCTATCACAAAGAATTTCTCCCCTCTGCAAGGGAAAAAAGTCTGTGAAAGCAAATGGTTAGAGTAAAAAAAAAAAAAAAAAAAAAACACCCAGTTTTGACAATGTATTACTCTTTAGAGCAAACATTGACAGCTTTTTGTATGCTTCTCAAGCAGTAAGAGCCATGGAACATTACAAGAGGCTTTTGGAAGCCTTTGTAAATGTTGTGGGTCTGAATATCCAGAGATGATAACGAGGAGGAGGGATGCACTGTCCTGTGATGGGCAGGAAAACCAGTGACAGGCTGCCTGTGCCCAACCTCTTGCTCTAAGCGTTAGCCCATGGTGCCTTCCTGCTCAGTCACTGTCAGAATTGCACTTRCTGTAAACAAACACAACAGGCAGGATTTTTATTTTAACAGGCACTATATTTTTTTGCCCAATCCACAGCAAAAAGAAAAGAAAAAGAATTATGTAACAAAATGAGTAATGTCAAGTGGGTGAGGGAAATTCTTGGTGTTTTCTAGTATGCATTGCCTTCAGTAGATGTGTGCATGGCTAAGCTTGCATCACTGGCAATGTGAAAAACTTTATTTTGCTTTAAAAGAGAAACATTCGCCCATGTTAGTAAGTCATCCTTCAGAGTATCCTTCCTGTTCATGTTAACCAAGAGTAACCATGCATGCAGAGATCTCTTTTTTTTCACCATTAGAAAAGAGCAACTTGGTACTAAAGTTAATGAAATAGGCCATCCAGACTATCAGCTGTCAACAGTCGTTGCAGCTGTTAGCTCATCAAAAAATATTGTGGGCCAGCATCAACTGTCAGATGAAATTTACAGAATATTCAGAATTTTCCTGAGATAAAGTGAAACAAAGTGAGGTGGACAATGTATTTTAAAAGGGGAGTTTTTCCATGTCACTATAAGGAATGAAACACTCCATTGTCACTGAAAATTTCCCTTCCTACCTTTGCAAATCTCCCCTTGGCGTTCAGAGCGCTTTGTTTCAGCCACTGTGAAACAAGTATTTTAAAAGCAACTACTAGCCATATGAAACCTTCCATATGCGTGCATGCACGCACACTCGCACTTGTACATTCTCCTTGGCAGCAGTTATACAGATTAACACCTGCTGTCTAATGTAAGATTTTCTTGTAGTTCTAGTCTAGTTTCTTCACCAAGTGCCGAGTGTTAGTCTAGCGGAAAGGCTGTCATGACTCGCAGCTGTAGAATTGCCATGGCCTGACCTTACATAGAGACATCAAAAGCTGCTGTGATCTGGAGTGGAGAAAGTTGGGAGGAGAAATAATAACATATTGTTATTATTATTTAGCATGTCTACTATTCATGGATTCTTTTCCAAAAGCAGCCAAGTCTCCTTTTTCAACGTGGTCACAGCATCGTGAAGTTTCCCACTGACTTCTGATGACATCTTAACTCCTGTGTATTTTCACCACTTTTTCACAGTTTTATCCCAGACTGGCTAGGCATTTGTGTTTGCTCTTTGTAGATGGTGATAGGATTTATTCTGGTGCATCCCCATACCAAGGCATCCCACGTATGCCAGCCTTGTTGAAGAGTTCAGCTTGGGAGCTCTGACCCTGATTTCCGAAGGGACCAAGCACTTACTCTGTTCCAGAGGGAACTGCAGGTTCTCAGCGCCTTCAGAAATAAGGTGTTGTGAGCATTGTGCCATTAGACTCGCCAAAGGTGGCGAAGCAGCCAAGCTCACTCCATCAGGCTTTACTGTACTTGGGGGAGAAATGCCCCCCGCAGGCAGTAGTCTGCTGTTTGGAGCACATTTGTGCCTCTAGCTTTCGCCTGTCCCATGCAAGGTGAGCCCCCCTAGTTGTTCCACCCAGCACTGTGACCAGGTGTGAGATGGTGCTGGGGATATTGTTCGGGGGAGTGGAGGAGGCCGGTGCCTCAAGGGA
The DNA here is from genome assembly GCF_003343035.1 of Apteryx rowi. Taxonomy (NCBI): domain Eukaryota; kingdom Metazoa; phylum Chordata; class Aves; order Apterygiformes; family Apterygidae; genus Apteryx; species Apteryx rowi. The sequence goes on along the minus strand of NW_020449418.1, from coordinate 9,394,689 downwards.
GGTTACGGTTACACTGCCTCTTCCACCCTGCTCCATGGTAGGGAGAACCTGTGCTAAAACTGCATGAGACAGAAAGTCAATGACATCCTCAGAGGGAAAGGTGATTTTAAGCAGTTTAGCAAAACTTTATAGTCTGGCTCTCTCCATACTCTTACTCCTTGTCATTTAGAAAGACACCCAGCAAGGGGGACTGTGAGCACAACTGTCACCGTTGGCTCAGGAAGGACTATTTCCCTCCCGCCAGGGCTTGTGCCTCAGCCCCACCAGGGCAGCTGGCCTGCCGGAGCAGTCTGGGCTGCCCTGCGATCTGATCACTGGAGGTGAAACCACTGAGGATCTTGGTGGTTCATCAGGCTGTAAACTGAAGTTTGACTGTGTTGTGTGTTGCAGCTAGTGAAGGTGTTATGTGTTATTGAGAACTTTCAGAAAGCATTCACTGATTTGTGTGTTTGCCAGACTGATCACTGATAGCAGGAGAAATTCTGACTGCACATACCCACCATCTCCCATTCTTGTCCTCCACCAAAATCCTTGTTTACAAAGACTTGTTTCTTTTTAAATCATTCTTCTGTACATGTAATACAGTTGCATCACTTCTTTTCAAAGTGAAATACCACTGTACATTCATTTAGGTCTCACATGCACTCCCTCTAGAATATAGCCAAAAACTTGCATCATGCTGGCATAAATGAAGAGAGTCAGATCTCTACTCAACAGAAAAACACAAGCAGTATATTTTTTCTGCTGCCTAAGGAAATGCAATTAATAACTGGATTTTTTTCTTTAAATAATTTAGATTATATCCCTCCTTGCCTCCTCCTTGCTTCTTTGGAGCTGTGAGTTCCTCTTTTGCCTATCAAAAAGAAGAAGGTAATACAAGCTACTAGACTATCAGCACCATCACCTTCTCACAGACATCTGCATCTCATCACCATCTGCTCATTAAGTCCAGGTTGAGGATTTACCCCTCATTAATCAAGATAGGATGAAACCAAGTCATGTTTTAAATTGTACAGGGTGTGCTATCCCTATCATCTCTGAAACATTTCCTTCCAAAGGGAAGAGTGTGTCACAAAATATTTCCACCACAGAATTGCTGCAGACAAGAGGAAAGCCTCTTTAAAGCAGGGAAACCTCAGTGGCAGCAGGAACTATGTTTTTTGTGAAACTTCCCTCCTCAAGTTTCAGGCCTTTTCCTATCATTTAAATTTTTCTTTCGCAAAGGTGCTTTAATTCAAAAGGACAGAAAACCTAGACAGGCGTTTTTCCTCGCTAATGAGAAGTTGTAGTAGGTAGTGGGAGCAGAAAGGACAACATATATGTAGTACGGACCTCAGGGACTGTTTTTAGTGTTCAGTGTTTATCTTTTTCCCAGTGGTTTTTTTTCTTCTTGCACCACCCCAATCCTTTCCCTCTCCAAGTCATTTTCTGATTTAATGTAACTCCTTTCAGCTCAGGCTCTTTGAAGCGGAACCTCAACCCAGAAATGCACAAAACCAAGTTGATCTTTTGAACCAACCCAGGAAATGATGCGAGTTTGGAGTTAGATACAAATGAACAGAAGAACAATTCTCATCTTATGCTGGTATGAAAGCAGGCAAAGATCGGTAAAAGCAAGAATACTTGAAGTGTCCATACAGGCAACCTTTTTTTTCCAGGGCACTGGGTGCTCACAATGTGCCCTGAAGCCCACTAGCTGGGGTGTTATTCAACCTTGGACCCTTGACAAGCTTAAAGTGTACTCCAGAAATCCCTGGCCATTTGCTCCCATCTCCTTGCTTGCTTGCTCGCTGCTGGAGGAAGGGGCTGCAGAGAGTAATCCCCAGCCAGATGTGGGAGCCAGATCCGCTCTTGGCTCAGCCCCTGGAGCTGCCAGCCACAGTGCCAGGCCTTTGGGGCTCCCCAGCAGCTGGTGCCAGTGCCGTGGACGCAGCTGGGGAACGGCCGCGTTTTGGGCCTGGCCCAGCCTGGATCTCTCTCTGACCCCGTGGGAGAGCAGGGCTTGGTGGGTTGCACACCTTTCACCCCTGCCTGTGCGGAGGATCCTGTTGGGGACAGCAGTGGCAGGGTAGTGTGGCTGCCTTTGGGGACAGCAGTGGCATGGCAGGATGACAATCTTTTGGGGACAGCAGTGACTCTTTGCACCCTGTCTTTTACCTCCAAACAAAGGATGTTGGCTCTGGAGAAAAAATTAGCATTATGGTGCTCTGGGTCTAGGAAAGAACCACCCACTGCAAGATAAAGTGTAGCTTGAATTCACAAACCAGCAGGAGCGGGATGGACACATTTACTTCCAGGAACAGGGGATACATGGCTGCGCTGTGCCACATGGCACTGGCCAAAGAATAACGTTTCCTTTGCTTGAAACTGGCAATCCCAGGCTGTCCTTGATAGCCAGATTGTAAAGATTCAACACAAATTACCTGAGTTATGGAGTTGTTCTTAGCACATTGTGACCAACACCATAACATGCGCTAGAGCTGGCTGATTTGTTTCCTGCAAGTCATTAGAACGTAAAATTTTTTTGTACTTAAAAAAAAGAAAGTCCAAATAAAATTTGATAAAATATTTCTGTCTGTGGTAAGTATATAAAAAATACAATTTTAAAAAGCCCCCCAAAGAGGAATTTTAACAGATTTTTTCTTTTTTCCTGTTTTGCCAAACATCAAACACTTAAGGTTCTGAATTTTCATATGAAAGCTGAACAATATTTTAAATTTCTTTTTCTAAAAAAATTCTAAATTTCTTTTTTTAAAACTAGGCAGGAAAAAGTTTGGCTTATTTCTCCACCTGCTGTCCTTGTTGCAGATTTTTCTTTGTGGTAAACTTTAAATTCTTGTGGAAATTCATTATGTTCAGCTTTCTGATTTTATATAAGGGCCATAAGGCCTCCCCAGGCTTCATCAGGACAGGTTACCCCTCCAAAGCCTTTGTTTTGGGAGTGAGCCTTTAAAAACAAGGGATTGGTATTGGTACTTACTATTATTTAATAGAACACTGTTTTTAGAATGGAAACGGCAACTGGTAACAATTTGAAAGTTTCAAAAAGTTGAGTGTTCCCACTTTACGCAAAATTGGAAGCTTTTGGTTTCTTCAACCCAATAGCAGCAAGCAAAGAAACAAGAAAGAGAGAAAGCAGACAGGAACAGAGATTTCCTTTCAGTAATAGGTGAGTGGTCATGTTCACTGAACGGGCGGCACGATGCTCATCTTGAAGAGATACTCTGTGGCTTGCTGGAATTGTGCATGGGAAGCTGGAGGAGAGGTGAAGGCCGACAGCACATCAACTACTCAGGCACCAATAGTAAATATCATATCATATGCAATGACTGCCTGTGAACTGAATGCATTCTTTCAAGACAAAATGGATATATTCTTCAAAAAGCCGACCCCAAAATATCTCCTGGTAAAATCAAAGCTGCAGACGGTATTGCTCACGAAGAAGTATTTGAGAAACCAGTTCCACCCAACTCTAGCTATTTGGGAGTCTCAGAGATGCATATTTCTGTTTAGAAATTTTCAGAAATTGTTGACTTGAACATATAATATTGACGGATTATGGTATGAAATGATAGACACAGGAATCACCAGTGCGTTATGTAGACAACAGAGAGCAGCTAGAGGGGGCTGTTTTTTTGTCACATCTCCTGAATCCAAAAAAAAAAAAGGCACTGTTAGACTACAGAGATGTTTCCCTGTGGCTGCCGTGGTGTGCCCTGCTGGTGGCTTGCAAACTTCCAGCCAGGGCCCTTGGATCACAGGGGTGTTGCCATACACAGGTGTATTATGGGTTTCTGACAGCTGGGAGAGTAACAGCAAGTTGGCTGCCTCAGCCAGCAGACAATGACATCATTATCAGATGAAATAATAATAATAAAAAAAAATCTGGATAATCAAAGTCAAGGTGTTATTGTGTGGTCACCGCCTCATTTCTAGAAGGTCTGATTATCTCAAAATTCACCACAGCTAAAAGTATACAAGACCTCTACAATTATCTTAATGTGCATTTTACAAAGCTGGACAAACACTTTGTTAAGTGAACACAACAACACTTTCCTCATTTTTTATTTGCTCAAGCACATCCTAAAGCCTACTTGCATTTTTTTCCAGTAGCTAAACAATTGGATGAATAACTGCTGTTTGCTGACTGGACTATCATAGCTTGAACTGCTTTGGGGAGATGAGGAGGAAGAACAGCATCATACTTGAAATAAAGATGAAGCAGAAAAAAGAATGGGAAAAGGATGTCATTCTAGAGTAAACCATTGCACTTTAAATTCTACTTTGATCTACAGTAAGTTCAATTTCTTGCTCATTCACCAATCATCTCCCTCAATATTGTCTTTAATTGTAATGTTGGATGATTTGATTAGCTACATCACTCATTCATGTATTTTCATTTCCTTAACTTGGTGATATCGTTAGATTCAGGTATCCAGCACAAATGCAACTGAAATTTTTTGGAGTTTCAGAAAGCTTCACCGTGTCTTGTTCATATTGTTGACACATAGGTAGTGATACAGAGATGCTTTGTGACTTTTCAAGAAGTGCAGGGTGAGCCTTAAAAAGGCCATTTAGCAAATATGGCATTTTAACCAATATCCCACAAAATGCACGTACACACACACACACACACACACATGCACATGCACACACACAGAATCCAAGCTTTTCACTCCCTTATGGAATTAGTAAAATCTAGAGCACATAAAGCCCATTCCTCCCATTAGTTTTATACTGGAAATGTTCATGTTTTATGGTTCTAGACGGCAGTACTATGATAGGCAGATTAGATGATGGAGTAGTGCCCAAATTCTATCCTTTGTACTTCTGTTTACTCCTTTGGTTTCCCAGAGGAAACCTCCTTTTTTACCATTCTGTTTCTTTGCACGTTCTCAGGGCACTTTTCATTTTCCTCAGATGACAGTGGTATTTATTAATCATTTGTTGTCACTGCAGTAGAAACCAAAACATATTCGCAACTCTCCAGCAACTTTTGCCATCAAGGATATGCAATCCAAAAATTGTTCTTTGCAGGTCATGCTGATTTTTACACATTTCTGCATATTGACGAAAACATTCCATAAATCTGAGTTATTCCTCATTTCAAAAATCTGTTTGTAAGTAACACTCTGCAAAACTTTACTTGTATCTTCTTTCCCAGCTAAAGTGGGAAGTGTCAGAAAGCATCAGAACTAGTTCATGAACGAGTTCTTAAGCCAACAAAAGGCTTAGTTATATCCCTTTGTATCCTAGTTCAGGAATTCAGTGTAGCACTTGAGAAAATGTGAACGTTATTGCGGTACTGGTGGGAAGAGGTTTAATAATGATCCAATAATAACCAAGGATTCTTGGAAACACAGAGAAGAGTAAGATAAGTAAGCAGAAAAAAAAAATAAAGAGAACATGGAAATACTATTGATTTTCAGAAGAAGTAAATTAATACTAAGACGTGTCATTAGATGTGAATGTAGTGATTTTATTACTATCAAAACAATCTTCAGCATCCAGCAAATAGTGTTGCTCACAGTGGAGCTCTCACTTCTGGAAGTATAATGTTGACCATATGACCTTTTCTTTTAGGTACCTAAACAGAATCCGAGCTCTCTGGGCATAGCTGGCAGACACTGAAGGGACGGTGATGCTTTATGGAGATGAAGCCTTTCATCTCCCAGTGCCAACAGCAAGACTAGCACATAAGTGCCTGTTTTATAAAGAACACACTATCAGAACAAGACCAACTACCCAAACAGCCTGAGGCTCAACCAGGATGCCCCAAGGAGTGGAAAATCCATGTGAATTTTGCTGTTGGCTTTGCAGGGGAAGGTTTCAACCCAGGGGTCTCTAAGGTGTGCTCTTGGCCTGGTGACCCGGCATTAGGAAGCAGCACAGAGCTGGGAAATTCACCTTGCAACTTCTATCCCATTTCAGTAGATGAGCACGTCAGTCTGTTGGGAAGGAGAAAGTCTGGATACCAGGTGTTCAGGTACTGGGAGGAGGTCCACTTTTTTCTTCAGAGGAAAGTTGCAGAATGTCTCAGGTGTTACTACAWACAGTGAAAGGCTATTTTAATCTTAGACATGAACTGATGTATGGAGATATAAAGACAGTCTTATGAAAGGTGGTTTGAAATATTTTGGGTTATGAAGCAGAGGAAAAGTACGTGAAAAGAAAACAAAACATACACCAAATCCACCAAAAATAATTATAAGTAGACTGTGAGATTTTTCACTGGTTTACTTTGTTTCTAATGGTTTAAAATGACTGTAATTAGTAACATGGAAGAGCTATGGTAGAATAATACTGTTTCATGAGTCACTGTTTTAGATGGAGGAACTGCAAGTATCCTTCCAAAATGCAAGGGGAGTGCCTATGACACAAGAAGTCACCACAGCAAAGGGCGATTAAAATCTGGCTGTTAAGACTAGTGTTAGACCTGGTTAAAGAGCAGGTGCTTTTCTGGTGTAAATCAAAGTAATCAGTAATCTGTCCCCAGATTTCCAGTGTGCTTTTGAATTCTGTTGATACCAACCAGCAGGTCTTTCTGTAGTGTAAGGATGGCTGTCTAGTGATTTGTTTCCTCAGCTCTATGTCCCAACTTTGCTACTTCAAGCATGGGGTTGTGAAACTTTAATAGTGCTGTTACTTTTGATCTGAGGTTTGTGGCTGCTTTGGGCAGTTGAAGGCATTATCTCGCAGATGCAGAAACAGGGATTTTCGAGGATTTCTAAGGGAAGAAGGTACCTTAAGGAAATTGGTGCCCATAACAAGTTACTAAGCCCTTCAAATATCTCCATCTCAGGAAGGAGGTTTGGGGGCACCTGAAGATGCAGACAGGCAACAGTGGGCTTTTCAAAACCACTGTTAGGAGCTTAATTCACTTCTGAAAATGCATTGCCCAAGTCGTTTGTCAAGGGCTTCAATACAACCTTCTCTGGGCTCCGGCAGGCCCCTGAAACCCAGTCTCTGTGCAGCTGCATTGTGTTCCCAGTTGGGTGAACTGGCTGCTGAGCAATAAAGCAGGGGAGAGCTTTGTGCCCCTTTCTGCTTCCGGGGGCAAAGGGAAAGTTGCACCAAGCTGGTCAGAGTATGTTCAGGGACTTGAGCATCCAGGTAAGGAAAAGAGAAGTTTGACCTTTTGGGCTGAAAGCCATGGTCAGGCGCCTGTTGTCTTCATCCAAGACTAGAGCTTGACTGCTGATGCAGACGCTCGCTGATGCACGCCTTGTTACCTGYAGGTTTGCTGCGGCTGCGAGCTCTGCAGGTGTGCGGCGCTTCGCTCACTGCTTGGACTGCACCTAGTGCAAGGGAAGCTCGACCTTTACCAGTCTCCAGGATCTGCTGTACCATGCACCTTCCCACCAGAGCTGCAGGTGGATGTCTGGCACAACCAGTGAAGTTGTCTTAGAGAAGACGGGAGCAGTGAGCAGGTGTGCTCAGCCTGCACCCTGCGGTCGTGCCAGGCAGGTTCCTCTTCTGCACGAGGAACTCCCCCTGCCCTGGTGCTGTGGGGATTTCATGGTCTCCAGCATGGGGGGAAGCCCTGAGTGAGTGGCAGCCCTTGGAGGGCCTCTGTTATGCTGCATCTTGCCTCTGGCATATTTCCACCAGCTTTTTCTGACTTCAAGACTGGATTCACCCTGCATCTCTCCTGGGAGGCAGGCAAGCCCTGCCACTACAGCGGGTAGCTCTGCTCCTGCACCCAGGGAAAGCGTAGGGCAGCCTTTCAGAAGGATTAGTTATTAACCGCAAGGAATAAACTCCTGAGTGCAAAACTGGCACTTTTGAAACACGTGCCTTTTGAATCATCACTGCTCTCTTCCTAAAGGACTCACTTCACTCATCTCCTGGTAGCTAGTGTGAGCTTTCGTCTTTGTTGTTTTTCTGCCCTGGGTGCAATTTCCCTGCGAGTCACCTGGAACTTCAGAGGTTTTTGGTGAAAGCAGAACCCAGCTTTCTATGCCTTAAACATTTGTGAGCGACTGTTAAGAAGAAACAGTCTTTTTTCCTGGTATGCCTTTAGTCAGTGTGACCTTAAGAGTGTGAAAAGCAAGGGGCCTAGTGGTGAATGCAGTGGTTAAGCAGCAGCAACTGTTTTCACAAAAGGACTTAAATTCAGGTATTGACACAGAAAACTTCCATGAAGACAAGTGGGGCTTTTGGGTAAGGTTTGACAGCTTGGGTTAAGCACTTACAATGGTGTGGAAATCACTAGAAAAGAAGAACAGACTGTGAGGTGCTGTAAGTGTTCAAATCATGAGCTGGATCATTTAGGGAGTAATAGGTTCTTACCATATGCAAAAAGCACACTACGAAAGTTTACCAGTGCAACACTGCAACATTTAATGCAGATAACACAGTTGCGTTATTGATCAGAGTTTTCTACTTTGCACAGTGAAAATGGTGGTCCTAAATTTTTTTGCCATCTAAATGGAAATGGCTGGCGCCAGAAACTCTGAGTAATGAAGCTGGTAAAGCTAATGAGACTTAGCCCATCTTACTCATGAAAAAGACTTATTTGTAAAAACTAATTATGCATATAGCAGTCTAGCTTTAAGCATCCACTCTAAAAATTTAGGCAACTGGAGACAGTTTTCTATCAAGTTCTTTTTGCACTGAGACAATGACAAACTAGTCAACCAGATAATTTCCCATACATGTACTGCCTTTTTTTTTTTAAGTGTTTTGACTGACTCTGTCTTCCCTTAAAGATTTTTGAATTTATAACTCATTTACCTCTCTAACTGTACGTGGAATTCATTGCACAAACAGAATTATTTTTTCAAAATATTCTCCAGAATTTGAGAAAGCTGTTAATTTTATCCTGAAGGATGTGATCTAATGCAGATCAAATCTGCATGTTTCACATTGACACAGAATTCCCTGTCTTAAAATTTGCAAAAGAGGGAAGGCATTAGAAGTGTTCATTTTATAGTAATACATTTTGACACATTTTTATATTTAAAGAAATTGCAGTTGGAGCCCTGAGTACCACCTAGTCTTGCTTCGAGGAGTCATACCTTGAATTTTTGGAAAACATTTCAGACACCTATGGCTAAAGCTATAGTTGCTCTTGTCTTGATTTACAATGGCAGTCACCTCCAATGTCCATGACATGTTTTAGTCTTAAAGGTGCCTTAACATGTGACTGAAAAAATTTCTGACAGGCACTGCCAATTCTTTTTCTAGAGGATAGTGTATGTTATAAACTAAATATCTAGAAATGCCTGTACCTCTCACTTCCCCCTCAAAATGTGGTGATAATTACATTTAAATTTCAGAAGATGGCGTTGAAGATTTGCAATTAATATTCTAAACTCTGCATGTACCCTCCACACCGGCAGCCTGCCAGAACAGTGCGTGATGACTGGTTTTTGATCTGATACGTTACAGCAGAAAGGATGTGGATGTGTGCTGGAAACGTTAAAACAGAACAACAACAAGAAAGTGTCGTGGCATGAAACACGTGTTTGAAACCTGAAAGACGGTAAGAAAGATTTTCATACGAGTCCGCACCTTGCTCTTCCTTCCCCCAGCTCCCACTTCGTTAAAGCAGGAGACTCCGCCGCCGAGCAAGAAAGCAAGTTGTTAACGTCCCCAGCGCTCCCTTGTGCTCAGTGCCCCACGTCCAAGCTGCTGCGCTGGTTTTGAACACGGGCTCTCCCGGGGAGAGGCGCCCCTGCCCCCGGGACGGGGTCGCCGCCGCCCCGAGGGGGCCGGTGGCGCTGCCCGCGCCTCCCGCAGGGTTTCCGCCCCCCGCTTTGTCATTTTGGGGGCTACAGACCAGGGGGCAGGCGGCCGGGGGAGCCTCCGGGCTGCCCGTCGGCCCGGCTCGGGCCCCGTCGGGGCTGGCCGCCCGGCGGAGCGGGGAAAGGCGGCTGCGG